>NC_090438.1:59785151-60085151 GCF_031143425.1 Pleurodeles waltl
CATTCTAACTTCCATGGGTGGTATGTTCTAATAGCTCTGTAGTATTCCTGCCCCCAGGCAAAAAGAGTTCTTAAAAGCCATGTCCCTTATTAGAGGCCTGAGCCATGCGTTCAGGGCATTTAATAATTGGTAAAGCTCTTGACAGTATGTTAGAAGGGTACATTAAAGTACTTTCTGTTTATTATATAAGGCAAGCACTGGGCTGGGCAATGAATTATTACACTGCTGGGTGTTTCATGAGTAGTATACTTATTGTATCCCACACTAACCTCCTTGAGAAGCCTGTAACTTCTCACCACAGCTACTAGTGAGAGTCAAGTGATGAAGGGGCTGAACTTGTCCCGGTTTGCAGGGTCAGTAGGGTGAACTCTGAGACATCAGAGGCGAATTACCCAAGCCCACGCGGCTGAGGCCCAGTAGACCCTGACTGCCCTGTGGACCCTAAGCGGGTTTGACAGTCTTCAATTGAGAGAAGATATAAAGAGTGGATGGAATGGCCACAAGATCTGATAAGTCATGAGTGAACTTTATACTGAGTGTGTGCAATCAGTATGCTCGGTAATTAATTGTAACACTGTCCGCACTGGGCCCACCAGATGTGGTTGGGTCACCAAGGGACCTGCAAGCAACGACATAGGCGAAACACACGGAATCTGCCTTTTTATGCACAATCTCCCCATCCTTTCCATCTTTGAACTATTAGTGAGAATTAGCTATTAAAAGCGCTATCCAGTGAGTGATGCCACAATATATCTCAAAACTTAAGCAGACGTCATCCAACAAAATAACTTTCTTAATGCCTATTGTTGGTGATTGTTAGCGATGCAGGACTGGGGAAAGAGATTTGTTTTCGTTTTTTTTCACTCCTTTGGACGACCCCATTAAATCTAATTGCTGATGATAAATTGGTCTTACTGAAGGGCAGACCTTAGGGCTAAAAAACATCTCTCTCCTGACTAGGAAGCTCAGGCATACTTTATGTGATTCGAATTTTGTGTTAATGAGGGCCTAAAATGTTTTTAGCAGGCTATTATAAAGCAATAAAAACAAGCTGAATGGCGTTTCAGTGCTGGAAACATGGCGGCTACTTCCTACTCAAAGCAACGGTACTGCATGTATGAACATTAGAGGGAAGAAAGGCTGGCTTGATAGGGTTCAAACCTCTGTTCTGCAGGTCTCTGGGTGGTTGCTCCCATCACCGAGCTGCCTTACTGATAAATACAGCACTTAGGTAACATACACATTGACAAATATATAGAGATTTATAATATGAGAGAGATCACCATAGATTGAAAGAGTGTACTGAACTGCAATCTAAGACCTAGGCCCAGAGCAGGCGTCAAAAGGGGGATTCCATGATTTATTTTGGTCCCTATGTAATCTGCAGGAATAGCGCCAATATTTTGACCCTACTCCTGCAGAATACATCAATAGCGGCATGAAAAATTACACTATTGTCCCCTTCCCTGTGTAACGGACATGGTAGCAGTCGAGGGGGCAATAAAGGGCGCAAGAAAATTTTTCTTAAATATGCCCCTTGGCCTTCCTGGACCTTCTGTTATTAATCTGTTCTGGGATACTTCTAAGCTCTAATGGCAAACGCATTACGCAGAAAAAAAAACGTACTCCCATGCAAAATGTTTTCAGGGGTCACTGCCTGCTGGCGAAAACTTCAGCATAAGTTACTAAAACAGTACTTAATTTGTGCTTGTTGTTTCCGGTGCTGAGCACCGGCACTTATTTTTGAGGGCCGGGGCTTATTCTTCTGCCTCAAGCATTTGCTGTGAGCAAAAGACACATATGGGAAAGACGAAAGAAGGAAAAACGAAAAAGCGTCACAAAGGGAGAGAGTAGAAAGGTGCAAGAGTGAGCTGAAGGGGCAGGGAGTGGCTTTATATGGATTGAAGAGGCCCGAGATGGCTTCAGGATTACGCCGCCTCAGTATTCCGTGTTCAAACATTTAATTGCAGCAGCTGCGTGTTTAAGAGGAGGGCTTTGGGCACCGGCACCTTTTTATTTACAAATTAAGCACTGTACTAAAACCAAGTTTTTCCTATCAAAATCCTTCTTTCGCAAGGAAATTCTGCAAAATGCTGGCTTTGCAGTTATTTGTTCTCCTGCAAAGATTGACTAGTTTATGCTACACTTTTAAACCACTGTTTTTTAATACTTAGCTACCTCCATAGCTATGGTGAAGTTGTTGAAGTTTTTTAAGTTGTAAAATGGAAGTTTTACCAAATTCATGTATCACTGGGGGTGGTGTAGTGAAACGTTGCGTACCTTTTATACATCTTTGCTTTTGTTGTACGTTGGAGTGTTTTTACATCTGTTTTAAATGTGCTGTATGATTTTGTAGATTACCTGCTAATTGCTTGCCCCAAAGGGACACAACCTTTTTTTCTATTATTTCATTCTTTCTGACCTGTTACATTCCTAACAAACAGGAACTGAGAGCACATTCACAATTCACTGCTTATTAGTGACCTTGTGGAAAGGTTATGGGACTTTTATACACCGGCCATGTTGTTAGTTTAATAACTTCCGGTTCATACCCAGAAACAGAAGGGTCTGATTAAGGGAATTGGCCACTGAGATATGGCTGCCTTTCTAGACGTTGCAGCTCTAAGTACTTACCACCAGGGGGCAGAGAGGCTTGCATGAAGCAATCTAAAAGGCCCAATGAGGCAGCAACCCATGTGGGAAAACTGTGCACACGACCCATCTAAAGTGCATGTATAACTTCTAAAGAGGGTCCTGGTTCTCAATCCTCGCAAGTCAGCTAGGAAAAACAGTGCATGTTATTTATTTAAAACAATAAGGGACTAATCAACAAGAAAGTGGTGCATTGGTCCAGATGCCCCACTTTTCTTACGCCGTCCCTGCCCCACCTAACGACACCACGGTTGCACTGTATTTACAATACGGCGCACCATGGCGCTCGTTTCCACAATAGCGTCATCATTTATGACGCTAATATGGCACTTTGCTGGCGCTAGTATCGCAAAGCACCAGGGAGGCCCATGGCCTACTATGGGCCCGTCACTTTAATGCCTGCCCTGAGCAGACATAAAAAATGAAGGAAAAAATGTGGCAGTGAAATCTTGTAGATTTAATTGCACCATTTTTTGAGGCCTCCCTGCGTGGGAACGCCCCCTTGCATACATTCTACCTGGAGCAGGTACAATGTGGCGCAAGGGGTTACAAAGTGGCGCAATGCTAGCACTGCCCCACTTTGTGAATATGGTGAAGGAGAATGGGCTACTTAACGCCACATTAGCATGAAAAATGATGCTAGTGTGGTGCTAAGAGGCGCTAGTGCCCGGTAAATCTGGCCCTAAATGTCTTGTCAGGCAATTGGGTTTGAATTTGAAAACCCAGCCTGCGACAAAATGGAGAAAGTAACAAAGTAGGGCCATGAAGAAAGAATGTTTGTTTTTGGCTAGTTCTTGGTACTATGGTGTCATTCTAAACAAAGAGCTCGCAATGGTGTAGCCAGTGTGTTATGATCTCTTCTGCAAGGAAAGAAATGGCGCACCCCTGGATGTTGTTTGAGCTATGAAATGAAGCAATAAAAGAGTGCAGGCCTTCGAGCCCCGGTGCCTCAAGCCTCTGGGCCCGGTGCCACTGCACCTGCTGTACCAATGAAAGCTAGAACCCTGTGAGATGAAATGAGCCTCTCCGAGTGGCATACCTGTGTTACAGTGACGACAGCCTTAGGGGAAGAGTAGGGTTAACTTCTTAACCTATTACAGCTTTACAGTAGAAACTTTAACCTTTACCTTAGGTGGGTGATGGGGCAAATAGGTTCCTAGGTTTGAACAGGAACAGTTTCTAAGAATGCACAATGGTACCATGATGGGTGTGTAACGATTTCCTTACAAATTCTTCTTTATGGTTCAAATCTCTTTATTACATTTTCATATATACAAAATATTGCAGTGCCATGAGCTCTCAGTGCACACCAGCCATAGTATAAAAAAGTTATCATAACAAATCCCAAGCTCCCACCTCCCCCCAGGGAAGGACAGTGCTACTGAGTATGAAGAGGAATGATCTCACCGATCATGACATGTCACCCAAGGAGGTTCCCCTAATTAGAATCTTGTGGGGCCTCCATCAGTTGAAGAATGCGAGATATATGGGGCAGGTAAGTTCTTGGAATTCAGATTATAGAAGGGCCAGAAAGGGGTGCCAGAGATCAGCATATGAGGAGCCCTGGGCGAAGAGGCTCATGGTCAGCTTTTCCATGCCCAGAATGTACCAAAGATGGTGGAGCCAACCGTGGTAGGTGTGAAACTGTCCGTCTCTCCGATGTGTCAAAATGTTCTGCACTACCAGGGCTGAAATGTGTGTCTATATCGTCCAGTAGGGTGTAAGGTGAGGGCATTCCCATAGGAGATGCAACAAGATGCCGGGGAAGCCGCACCCGCGCTAGCAATCTGGCTTATGGGAGGTGTTGCCCTGGTGTAGGTGGACCGCGTTGGATACCAATATGTAACAATTTTGGTAGCAGTTTCAATACTGGCTGTAGCGAGCTGTGTGTCTTGCACGGTTGTATATTTATCCACTTGACTCAATGAACGACTAAGCTTTAATTCCCAGGGTTTCTGACTGGTCAGTTTAGTTTGTGGAGACCGTAGAGCTCAGTAATGAGGCATCTATCGGAGGTCTTAGTAAGCAGCTACCTCTCATAGGCAGTGAGAGGGTTAAGTACCTTAGGGAGGGAAGTACCCAGAGGGAGGGGTAGCAGGCAGAGCCTGGAATAGGAACAATATTTTAGGATGAATTGCCATTTTGCTAGCAGCCACTCAGCCTAGCCAGGAGAGATGGAACGGTCTCCATTTAATCAAGTCAGCTTTACTCTGGTGTTGCACTGACTTGTAGTTGAGAGATACTCTCTCTTTGGGGGTTGTGCTAGCTGTATCCCCAAGTAAGGGATGGAAGTTGATGCCCAATGTATAGGGTAAAGGTGGGACAGGGCAATTTGCATGTTTGACTCAAGGGAGCGGTTGAGTGCTTGAGATTTGTGCATGTTCACTCTTAACCCTGCTGTTCGTCCAAAGAACTTCAGGTCGGTCAGAAATGCCAGGAGTGATAGAAGAGTTTTCTCCAGTGCCACCAAGACATCACCAGCGTTCAGGCTAATGGTGTGTTCTTCCCCACCAAAGGGGATTCCCTTGATGTCCGAGTTATCGCGGATTCTCTGGGCCAGGGGCTCAATGTAGAGTGTGAATAGCAGGGGGGAGGGAGGCCACCCCTGGTGCATACCCCTGCAATAGGGAAAGAAGCTGATGTCTGCCAGTTCACCCTGACAGTAGCTACTAGGTGGCCATAGCTGCTTAGGATCCATGAGAAAAACACTTGCCAAGTCCAAAGTGTTTAGGCGTAGCTGTGAGGTACGGCCAGTGGACTCGGTTGAAATGGTCGGTCTAGCTCAACCACCCGGGCCAATGTTAGTTTAGGGGTGCGGGTTCTTCAGAGAAAGAGGTCCACTCTGTCTTCCAGTAAGTCCTGGCTGGGGTAGAGATCTTTCTAGAAGCCTTAAAAGGCTGAAGCTATCAATCAATCAATCAATCAATCACATTTATAAAGCGCGCTACTCACCCATAAGGGTCCCAAGGCGCTGGGGGCGGAGGGGGTCAGTGCTCGAAGAGCCAGGTCTTGAGCTGCCTTCTGAAGGGGAGGTGTTCGGGTATGGCGCGAAGGTGACTGGGCAGGGAGTTCCAGGTCTTCGCTGCCAGAAAAGAGAAGGATTTTCCTCCGGCGGTGGTTTTGCGGATGCGGGGAACGGCTGCCAAGGCCTGACCGGTGGAGCGCAGAGTGCGCGGAGGGGTGTAGAAGGAGACGCGGGAGTTGATGAGTTTGGGTCCGAGGTTGTAGAGGGCTTTGTGTGCGTGGGTGAGGAGTCTGAAGGTGATCCTCTTGTTGACCGGGAGCCAGTGGAGTTTTCTCAGGTGTCCGGAGATGTGGTGGTGGCGAGGTATGTCCAGGATGAGTCGTGCTGCGGCGTTCTGGATCCGTTGAAGTTTCCTCTGCAGCTTGGTGGTGATGCCGGCGTACAGAGTGTTCCCGTAGTCCAGGCGGCTGGTGACGAGGGCGTGGGTGACGGTCTTCCTGGTGTCGATGGGGATCCAGCGGAAGATCTTGCGGAGCATGCGGAGGGTGTTGAAGCACGCTGAGGTCACCGAGTTGACCTGTCTGGTCATCGAGAGGGAGGAGTCCAGGATGAAGCCGAGGTTGCGTGCGTGGTTGGTCGGTTGGGGAGTGCTGCCTAGGGCGGGGGGCCACCAGGAGTCGTCCCATGTGGAGGGGGTAGGGCCGAGGATGAGGACCTCCGTTTTATCTGTGTTCAGTTTCAGTCGGCTGTCTGTCATCCAGGTCGCTACTTCCTTCATGCCGTCGTGCAGTCTGGTCCTTGCTGATGTGGGGTTGTTGGTGAGGGATAAGATGAGCTGGGTGTCGTCGGCGTAGGATATGATGTCGAGTCCGTGTATGCGTGCGATGTTTGCCAGGGGGGTCATGTAGACGTTGAATAGGGTGGGGCTGAGGGAGGATCCTTGGGGTACGCCGCAGATGATCTCCGTGGCTGCGGATCTGAAGGGGGGGAGGCGGACTCTCTGGGTCCTTCCGGAGAGGAAGGAGATGACCCATTCCAGGGCCTTGCCTCTGATGCCGGCGCTGCAGAGGCGGTCTATCAGGGTGCGGTGGCAGACCGTGTCGAAGGCTGCAGAGAGATCCAGGAGAATGAGGGCCACGGTTTCACCCTTGTCGGTCAGGGCTCGGATGTCGTCCGTGGCTGCGATGAGGGCGGTTTCGGTGCTGTGGTTGGCCCTGAATCCGAACTGAGTGGAGTCGAGGGAGTCGGAGGTTTCCAGGGCGGCGGTGAGTTGAGCGTTGACGATTTTCTCAATCACTTTGGCGGGGAACGGTAGGAGGGAGATAGGCCGGAAGTTTTTGAGTTTGGTGGGGTCTGCTGTAGGTTTCTTTAAGAGGGCGTTGAGTTCTGCGTGTTTCCAGCTTTCAGGGAAGGTAGCAGTGGTGAGGGAGGCGTTGATGACGTCTCGGAGGTGGGGTGCGATGATGTTGTCGGCCTTGTTGTAAATGTGGTGAGGACAGGGGTCGGAGGGTGATCCCGAGTGGATCGAGTTCATGACGCGGGTGGTTTCCTCGGTGGTGGTAGGGTTCCAGGCGAGGATGGTGGAGATGTCGTTCGCGGCTTCCGGGGGCGGGTTCATGTTGGTGGTCGTGAGGCTGTTGTAGATGTCGGCAATCTTACGGTGGAAGAAGGTCGCGAGGGAGTCGCAGAGGTCCTGTGAGGGAGGGATGGGGTTGGTTTCTGCGTCCGGGTTGGAGAGCTCTTTGACAATGCCAAATAGTTCCTTGCTGTTGTGGGCGTTGTTGTCAAGTCTGTTCTGGTAGGCTGTTTTTCGTGCGGTGCGGAGGCGTTGGTGGTGTTGGCGGGTGGTGTCCTTGAGAGCTGTCAGGTTTTCCTCTGTCGGGTTGAGGCGCCATGTCTTCTCGCGGAGGCGGCATTCTTTCTTGGAGTTTTTGAGCTATGTGTGAGAAAAGACCTCTTTTATCATGGTTAGCCCCCATGTTTTGCCTGGTATTTGATGTAGTTGCTAGTGCCCAGGGCCCCTACTAACCAGGTTCCCTGGGCCAGATCTCTTTCCATAAAACTGTTGTAATACAATGGCACAATTGGCAACACCTTTAGCTACCACTATAAGTACCTAGTAAATGGTACTTAAGTACCCAGGGCATGGGGTACTAAGGCTGGGCCCCTGAGGGCAACAGCACATATTGTGCCACCCACTAAGGCCATGCATCCAGAAGCACCCAACACTGACAATGCAGGCTGAGTGTTTTGATGCAATCCTAAAAGACAAATTCGATATGGCACACAGCCTGTGTGCGCTGTCCTCTAAACACTGTATGCACCATAGGTAAGTCACACCTCTGGCAGGCTTTCCAGCCCTAAGGCAGGGCGCACTATACTGTATGTTTGGGCATAGATGCATGAGCAATATGCTACTACTGTGCCCTTGCCAAACCTGGGACATAGTAAATGAACAGGGCAGCCATTTTAATGCATGTGCTGAACACTGGTCAGTATGAGTTTCACAGCTACATGATGGCTACCCTGCAACCTGGGTTCTTTGGTATCAAACAACTCAGAATGATAAATCCAAACTGGTACCAGTATTTGATTTGATACAGAATGTACCCAGGTGTCACTTAGAGGTGCCCCCTGAAAAAAGCTAACTACCCTGGCATGGTTGCTGGCCAGTCACAACCAGCCTGCCACCACCAGACAAACTTCTGGGGTAAGAGATCCTGCTCTCTGGAACTCAGGACAAAGCCCTTCCTGGTGGAGGTGCTAACACCCTTCCCTCAGGAATGTGCACTGCCCTACTAGCGAGCTTCAAAGGGCTCAGTGCCCTTGAAACGTAACCCCAGGCCTGCTGATAGCAGCAGATGGTCACCCCTGTTGCAAACCCCCACTTTTGGCAGGCGCAATGGCGGGAAACCAGACAAAGGACAGGAGGAGTGGTCAGTCCTGGCTGGCACCACCCCCAAGGTGTTCCATGCAAGGTGACCCCTCCATTTCATTTTCCTCCATCTTGCATGGAAGTAAAATAGCCAATCAGGTGTAGGGAAATGATCTGGCCACAGAAAGTGGTCACTTGGTGGGTGTAGCTGCACTAAGGTAGATTAGTCACTACTATGTATCCCCTAAAACACCCACTAAATACAGTATTTATTGGGCATCCCTAGACCAAGAAATCAGATTCCAAGGACAAAAGGAGACCAGCAACAAAGAAGACCCTAGGCTCGAGAACTGAAGTCCTGCTGCACCAAGAAAAGATGCCAAACCCTGACTGCTGCACAGAGGACTCGACAATCACTGCAGAGGGCTTACTTGGACATTGGATGGACTCTATAAACCCCCAGTGGACCTCCACTCTTCAAAAATCACCAAGGAGTTCCCTCCAGAGTGAAGGCATCACTCTACAACATCAAGGAACCAAAGACCCTGTGTAATGCACTTCACTGACTGGCCGCTGAGCAAGGAACCAGATACTGCAGTCAGGCCAAACTTTACCCATTGGATTGTGAGGACAAACCCTGCCCAGTATGCCAAGTTTGGTGCACTGCGCCCTCCAGTGGCCAGATTGTGCAATAGCCCTAGGTACTAGTCACCTCAAATAAGACATCCAGAAGGACAGTCAATTCTGGACTGAAAAAGGACCAGGAGGAAGTCCTAGTCAAGGGACCTAAGGAACCACCTGGACCTCCCATCGGAGTGCCTCTGCTAACCCATAAGCGTACCTCAAAGATTCCTACCTCATGCTTCCTAGAGCACTGTTGCACACAGCTCCTGGCTCAACGATACGCTCTGCACCCGGCCACCCTGTGCCCTGCACAGAAGATCCAGCTGTTGTAGGAAAGTACCATCTTGCCTGGCATGTTACCCCCATTTTTTCTTGTGTGTCCGTTTGTTTTTGCCTGTGTCACTGCAATCCTGTTAGCTAGGACCCCAGTGCTCATAGTTTGTGGCCTATATGTGTTCCCTGTGTGGTGCCTAACTGTTTCACTGAGGCTCTGCTAACCAGAACCTCAGTGTTTCTGCTCTCTTTGCTTTTAAAATTGTCACTGCAGGCTAGTGACCATTTTCACCAATTCTGATTGACACACTGGAACACCCTTGTAATTCCCTAGTATATGGTACCTAGGTACCCAGAGCATTGGGGTTCCAGGAGATCCCTATGGGCTGCAGAATTTCTTTTGCCACCCATAGGGAGCTCAGACAATTCTTACACAGGACTGCCACTGCAGCCTGAGTGAAATAACGTCCACGTTATTTCACAGCCATTTTACACTGCACTTAAGTAACTTATAAGTCACCTATATGTCTAGCCCTCACTAAGTGTGAGGGCACCCTGGTACTAGCCAAGGTGCCCCCACATTGTTCAGGGCAATTTCCCTGGACTTTGTGAGTGCGTGGATACCATTACACGTGTGAACTACATATAGGTCAATACCTATATGTAGCTTCACAATGTTAACTCCGAAAATGGCTATGTAACATGTCTAAGATCGTGGAGTTGACCCCCCACTCCAAATCTGGTATTGGGGTGCCAATCCCATGCATCCCCGGGGCTCCGGCATGGACCCCGGGTACTGCCAAACTAGCTCTCTGTGGTTTTCTCTGCAGCTACCGCTGCTGCCAACCCTCAGACAAGTTTCTGCCCTTCTGGGGTCTGGGCAGCCCAGTCCCAGGAAGGCAGAACAAAGGATTTCCTCTGAGAGAGGGTGTTACACCCTCTCCCTTTGGAAATAGGTGTTAAGGGCTGGGGAGGAGAAGCCTCCCCCAGCCTCTGGAAATGCTTTGAAGGGCACAGGTGGTGCCCTCCTTGAATAAGCCAGTCTACACCAGTTCAGGGATCCCCTAGCCCCTGCTCTGGCGTGAAACTGGACAAAGGAAAGGGGAGTGCCCAGAGCTCCTCCAGTGTGTCCCAGACCTCTGCCATCTTGAATGCAAGGTGTGAGGGCACAATGGAGACCTCTGAGTGGCCAGCGCCAGCAGGTGACGTCAGAGACCCCTCCTGAGAGGCTCTTACCTGGTTAGGTAGCCAATCCTCCTCTGAGGGCTAATTGTGGTCTCTCCTGTGGGTTTCTCGTCAGATAACAAATGCAAGAGCTCACCAGAGTTCCTCTGCATCTCCCTCTTCGACTTCTTCCAAGGATGGACCGCTGACTGCTCCAGGACGCCTGCAAAACCGCAACAAAGTAGCCAGAAGGTTACCAGCAACATTGTAGTGCCTAATCCTGCCGGCTTTCTCGACAGTTTCCTGGTGGTGCATGCTCTGGGGGCTTTCTGCCTTCACCCTGCACTGAAAGCCAAGAAGAAATCTCCAGTGGGTCGACAGAATCTTCCCCCTGCTAACGCAGGCACCAAACCTTTGCATCACCGGTCCTCAGGGTCCCCTCTCATCTTGACGAGCATGGTCCCTGGAATACAGGAGCTGGATCTAAGTGACCCTGACAGTCCAGTGGTCCTTCTGTCCAAATTTGGTGGAGGTAAGTCCTTGCATCCGCACGCCAGACAGTAAACCTTTGTACTGCGTGATCTTCAACTGCTAGGGCTTCTGTGCACTTTTGCAAGGATTCCTTCGTGCACAGCATAGCCCAGGTCCCCAGCACTCCGTACTGCATTGCTCAACTTGCTAAGTTAACCACCAGCTTCGTGGGACCCTCTTTTGTTGTGCTGTGACTACTGCTCTGTTCAGCTTTCTTGGACGCCTGTTCAAGTGCTTCTGTGGATGCTGTCTGCTTCTGCATGGGCTATCTCTGTTGCTGAGTGCCCCCTCTGTCTCCTCCTCCAAGGGGCGGCCTCCCGGTCTTTCCTGGGCCCTGGCAGCACCCATTATCTTCAACCACAACTCTTGCAGCTAGCAAGGCTTGTTTGTGGTCTTTCTGCGTGGAAACAACTCTGCATCCTCCAGCACGCTGTGGGACCAAAGGAGAAGTTCCTGGCTCCTTCCGTTGTTGCAGAATCTTCGGCTTCTTCCACCCAGAGGCAGCCCTTTTACACCTTCATCTGGGGTTTAGTGGGCTCCTGCAACACCTGGACACTTGTGTGACTCTGGGACTTGGTCCCCTTCCTTTACATGTCCTCAGGTCCAGGAATCCGTCTTCAGCGCTTTGCAGTCAGTTGTTGTCTTTGCAGAATCCCCTATCTCGACTTTACTGTCTTTCTGGGGTAGTAGAGTAACTTTACTCCTACTCTTCAGGGCCTTGGTGTGGGGTATCATGGACACCCTTAGTGTTTTCTTACACTCCCAGCGACCCTCTACACCCTACACTAGGCCTGGGGTCCATTCGTGGTTCGCATTCCACTTTTGGAGTATATGGTTTGTGTTGCCCCTAGGCCTATTGTGTCCTGTTGCATTCTATTGTGTTCTACAGTGTTTGCACTACTTTTCTAACTGTTTACTTACCTGATTTTGGTTTGTGTGTATATTTTGTGTATTTCACTTGCCTCCTAAAGGAGTATATCCTCTGAGATATTTTTGGCAGATTGTCACTAAAGTAAAGTACCTTTGTTTTTAGTAACTCTGAGTATTGTGTTTCTTATGATATAGTGTTATATGATATAAGTGGTGTAGTAGGAGCTTTGCATGTCTCCTAGTTCAGCCTAAGCTGCTCTGCTATAGCTACCTCTATCAGCCTAAGCTGCTAGAACACTACTAATCTACTAATAAGGGGTAACTGGACCTGGCACAAGGTGTAAGTACCATCAGGTACCCACTATAAGCAAGGCCAGCCTCCTACAGCTGTGCCTTGAGGTTCCCTCACCCCCAACACTCTAAGGTGACCCAGAGAACTTACCATTAAGTTCACCTGTGCAGTGCCTTTCCAAGTGGTCCCACAGCAGTGGCCTGGCACTAGCTCCAATGACTTCCTGCAGCTGCTCCCGCCGAAACCGGGAGCCACTCAAACTTCTCCAGCTGGTCCATAGTGCTCACCGATTATCTTGATATACCTGCGAAAGGAGACATTGATAAACGCACTTCCTGATTTTATATGCATTTTCAAAGTATTTTCTCCATTGATTTCTGTGGTTCCTATTTAAGCACAAAAAGACTATTTTTATTAAAACTTCAAAAATTCATAGCATAAGAAGTACTTACCCGATTTTGATGATCTTGGTTTTTAAATATATATAAAAATCTTAAGTACTGTTGTAAATTGGTCTCAAGTTATTCTTTTGAGAGTGTGTCTTCATGTATTGATACTGTGAGTACAACAAATGCTTTGCACTTCTCCAAGTTTAGCCTAACTGCTCGACCAAGCTACCATAAAAACTAAAGCATTAGGTGGTCTAGTTTTTACCTCTGTAAACCAACATGTGATTGCCTGGACCCCCTGCACAGTGTGCCTAGGTTTGCACACTTCATAGAAGCCCAGCCTACTACACTATGTGGATGTTGCTAGTATATTCTGTGCCATTTCGCAGCTACAATAGCCTGAACACTTGCGACTTGTCTCTGTGCCAGTAATCTATTGGCCAGGAGGTGACCGCAATGGTTTCTGTTGATATAAAAAGAGTGGTGGAGTCGTAGGGCGGTGTTTTCAGCTTTATCGAGATCAATGCCTGTCAATTGTTTCCTCGCCGCTTCTAACTGTCGCTAAATCCGTGGGGCCCCTGTGCATTAGTGGATAAGCTGGAGCTCCAGAACCTGACAAGACAATTGTTCTTTTTTGTCCCTACGTATTTTGTTGTCAGCTTCAGATATCACAATAAATTTGCCTTTAACCACCGCCTTCAGGATCTCCCATAGCGTGGATATTGAGACCTCAGGGATGTCATATACCACCAGGAAATCTGTTAGTGTTTTGTTGATTAGCTTCTTTACCTCTGGTCGGTAATGGAGGTTTTGCCATAGTCACTAGGGCCGTGGTGAAGGTCACAGCGGGGGAAAGGTCAGAGCGAGTGATAAATCTTTGTGATCTGACAGGGAACAAGGTTCTGTTTCACAGGTCGCAACCAGGGACTTGATGCCAGGTAATAATCTATACGAGCGTATGTTTTGTGTGTGTGGGAGAAAAATTTATAGTCACAGGTGTGAGGATGTAGAGTGTGCCAGATGTCTCATACGCCCAGACCCTCATGCCAGTGCACTTTCTCTCTTGAGAAAGCTAAAGTGTGGCCCTGATGTTGTGCTGATCAGTCTAGCTCATTAGTGAGAACGAGATTCAGATCTCCACCCAAGGGCACTAAATGATCTTGTGATGCCATTATCTCTCCCAGCGACTGGCATAGAAAAGGTTCTGGTCCCTCATTAGGGGTGTATAGAGTACCTAGTGTGAAAGTGTAATCACCCAGGGATTCTGAATCGGGGAGTAGCCTGGCCTTAATTTCAGCCTGTTTAGGGCTAGTCTTGTCCTGGAAAGAATTGGAGACCAAAATCGCCACCCTTGCAGTCTTGGAAGTGACAGAGGGAAAGAACTGATAGGGGAAGGCCCTGTAGCGCATTCTATGCCAATCACCGACCAATAGATGAGTCTCTGGGATTAGAGAGATATGCGCCCCAGAGTGTTCAAAGTAAGAGAGCATGACCTGATGCTTATCAGGGTTGCTGAGGCCCTTGAGGTTGAAACTAAGAATCTGTAAGTTATAGTGCATGAGGTTGGGGGATTACGCTCCCTGTGAGCTCATTAGAGGAGAAGGACCGTGGCATTGTTTGGTCTTGGGCAGGAGCTAAAAGAAAGTCATCAGGGTATGATCGTGGTAACATGAGATCGCTATGTGTAACTTCCCCCATTATGGACAAGAAATAATGAAGAAAAAATATATAATTAACAAAATTAAAATCAACTGTGCCATTGTCCAATCTAGCCAGTGATTAGGGCATGGTGCCCAATTGGAAAAGGTGCAAAGGGGTATGTAGGAGCTCTGAGATCCAGTCCTCAAACCTGCCTCCAATCCCCTTCCCAAAGCAGTAGATGTAGAGGATCACAGCCTTGTTCATGGCGTGGCACTGCCCAGTGAGTCCCTGGTGAAGGTCTCTGGTATTGCCTGTCATTCTTTTGCCATGGACCCTGGGTCAGGACAGAGGTTTGAGGACAAGGCCCTGGCACTTCGCCATCTTCGGTGCCTGCGGGCTCCGTGGCCACATTGGCTCTTCTGGGCTGGTTCAAATTGATCATCATCTATTCCCAGTAGTTGACAAGCTTATTTAAGGGAGCGGATTTGGTAAAGTTTACCTTGCCAGCGGAAGATCAGTATGAAGGGATGACCCCACAAGTCTATGATTCCTTCTTTTCTCAGGTTGGTTGTGACGAGGCAGAATTCTTTGCGTTTTTGGAGCGTGGAAACAGTTAGGTCTTGATAGAGTATAGGTTTTATTCCGTTAAACTGTATTGGATGTTTGTCCCTGGCTGACCGGAGGATGTGTTCCTTTAATTGAAAATCGTGAACACACACCAGGATATCTGCAGGAGGGGCAGTGTCCAGTCTCCGGGGGCCCACTCTGTGTGCTCTGACAAACTTGATGTCAATGTTCAATTGTCTCCTGTGATGTCCAGTTCAGTTGACTCCTCAAGGATTGATCTGAAAAGTTTTACAACAAATCGAGTTATGTCAGTACCTTCAGCTCCTTTGATCCGTATGTTGTTTCGTCGTGAGTGATTTTCTAAATCTTCGGCATGGACTTGCAGGTCCAGGTGTTGATCTCGAAGGTGAATGATTTCTTGCTGCAACTGCTTGATCTCCTCATCCTGGCTGGTTTTGTAGGAAACTTAGTCGCCCAAGCGATCTAGGCCAGATCTTTCTTGAGGGTGTAGAGATCGTCTCTGAGTGAGGCAACAAGAGATCCCAGGAAGAACCGGGTGACCGGCGCTTCCATCTCCGCAGGAGTCACCGTGGCACCTGTACCCGGTGGCAGTGTGGGTACAGTGGTTTGTGGTCCCACAGGTTTGGTGAGCAGGTCTTTCAATGTGCGATCCTTCTTGCCCCGTCTGGCTGCCATTTATCTCCCCTACCTCAGAGCCCGCACTGCGAAGGAGGAATGGAAACCGCCAGCCACTACGGATCCAGAGGGTGCTTCCTATGGCGAGGGCGCAGTATTTCCAGTGGGGCTTCGCTAGAGGTATGTAGGTGCATTAGATCCCGAGGTGGCCAGACTGCTGAGATGTATTGCAATCGCTTGGGGAGCTCCAGTGCCCTGAGTATGGCCCAGTGGAACAAGCGCCTTGAGCCAGATGGGAGGCTGCTTGAGCATTGTCAAAGATGCTGGGTAGGAGCACTTCAGGAGATCATATCAGTCAGGGTGGGTAATGCCTACCGCAAGCGGGGCGTCCGCTATAAAGGAAGGATGAACTTGTGGTACAGCAGGAGGTTAGGCATCTGATCCAATCCCTGTAGGCTCAGTCCAGAATTCAGAGGGCAGCAGGCTTGTGGCTGGCGCAAGACTAATGAGACTTAAGGCCATCAGGTATTCTGGTGTGGGTGGGGGGAAACACATGGAGAACACAAGCGGCTTGTCTCCGCTCTGGCCCAGGACATCCAGCGAGGGTCTGCAGGAGGCAAAGGTAGCAACAGCCAGCCCTCTAATCCCAGATGTCCCCCGCTGTCTTCTATTACATCTCTTCCCTGGGGCTGGTCTCAGTTCACCTGACTCCTACCAGACCCCTCAGATTGTATGGGTCTTGGGCGGGGGCCACATGCGGTCACCAGGTCAGGGCCTAGACGCGTGGTGCAGAAGATGGGGGATTCAGTGTCTGTCGTGTGGTGACGGGCCTTCCTGAAATCAGCTTCAACGCGTTAGGCCCGCCATCCTCCACCTCGCTCACTGGTGTTGAAAGTGCCTCTTAGCCCGTGGGGCTAGCGATGCTGAGTGGTAGCCATAGGGCTCACACTGGACTCACTGCAGCTGTATTCTGCATCATAGAAGTAGCTGGTGCAGATAAAGGCCTCCACGGGAATTAGGATCAGTCCAGGCTGTGGCCTCATTATGCAGCAAAGGCCTCACCTCCAAGGTCTCGGCTTGCAGCTCCAGGTGCTAGTTGTGGGCAGGAACATCAGGAGATGTGGCCGCTTACTCTCTGCCACGTCCCCCTTCTAAAGTGAAGCACACAGGGGAAATTTCCTCTGCTTGAAGCGTAGTTCAGCGCTGGGGACAGTGGATGGAGAGACCAAAAACACGTCTCATCTGCATGCCATCTTAGCCACGACCCCAAACACTTCTTTATGCTAGAAAATGTACCAATTATAGCTGTTTCATTATGAAATTCTTCTCTCAAAGGCCTACTTTTTGTTGGTGTATTTTATGTAGGTAGGTAAGCATTGGTCAGGAGAGTGGATTTATTTTGCGTCTACAGGTCTGACTGCTGCCGGTAGGACAGATCTCAGCAGTTTTAATGGTGGGATCTTCCAGGGGGCCATCACCTGGAGTCCCTGAGTAGAGTGCAGGAGTGAAAAAGAGATGGACAGAGGAGTATTAGGTGTCCCTGAGATGTTCCTGGCCAAACACCTCTGAATGGACTGATGTTGCCTTCATCCATGCTACTGACAAATCACAGGCATGTTAAGTGTCCCTGAGATGTTCCTGGCTAAACACTTCTGAGTGGACTGATGTGGCCTTCATCCATGCTACTGACAAGTCACAGGCGTGTTAGGTGTCCCAGAGATGTTCCTGGCCAAACACCTCTGAGTGGACTGATGTGGCCTTCATCCATGCCACTGACAAGTCACAGGCGTGTTAGGTGTCCCTGAGATGTTCCTGGCCAAACACCTCTGAGTGGACTGATGTGGCCTTCATCCATGCTACTGACAAATCACAGGCGTGTTAGATGTCCCTGAGATGTTCCTGGCCAAACACCTATGAGTGGACTGATGTGGCTTTCATCCATGCCACTGACAAGTCACAAGCGTGGGCATCAGGCCTTCTCAACCATAGCACGAGAATCATGCTAATGCATCAGGCTCTATCCTGAACATGACTGTGTGATGAGAACGTTCTTTTTACCCACAAGACCAAGCACAGAGGTCTACAGGCTTCCTTTAGTCGTGATGGATGGCAAAGTTCAGACAGTTCACCCTAGAGTGGCTCCTGACCCTGAGGCTCTGTGGTATTCTTGCGTCTGCTACACATTAGACGGCGCCATATTTGTATTAGGCATCCAGTGATGTAACCAATTTAGGTTTCTCACAGAATGTGTTTTTAAGACACTGAAAAAACAGACAAACGTAATAAGAAGAATAAATGTGGCATGGTAAAACATGGGGGTGAAAATTGGGTTCCCTTTGTCTTGGAGACGTGTGTAGACACATTAGTCAAGCCGCACATCATTTTACAAAGGTTGACAAGAGGAACGATGCAGACATTGTGATGGTTAATGTGAAAGGAACTGTGAGGAGGGAATGGTGAATGCTATGATGGGAAGGTCCCCTACACGGTAAATGGGTGTATAACCCTGCCCTGGTGACCCAACTGTGGGTGAGACTGGTACCCTAACCTTTTGTTAATCTTGCTTGGGTCTGAGGCCTCGGCCTGCCATATTTGGCAGCTCGCCGGAGCTACCCTGACAGTTTAGTGCTGAAGGGGTGCACTTGTCTTAGTTTGCAGAGCCAGAGTAAGAGGAACCCCAATACACCAGAAACTAACGACCCCAATTGCTACAACTGTGCCACCGTATCCCCATGAACGTCACCTCACCGAAACAACAGGGTTAGCGGAAGTGACATCACGTGCCATTCGACCTTTACTGTTCGCTCACACACACACACGTTTACATACACACAATCACATATGCACATACTTTCTCACAGAAACACACTCTCACCTGCACGCATGGACACAACACATATTAAAAAAAATGTTTTGCTTACCTCAGGTGCCAGGCAGGGTCACATTCCAGCTTACTATACTCCATTTCTATTACACTAATAGTGAATAACATATTATATATTATTCACTATTAGTGTAATAAGAAATTACCAAAAAACAAGGAGATTGGAGCCCCAACCAATGTGCATAAAGGGGAGCTGCCCCCTTTTTCCTGGCTCTGATTTTGCCATCTCTGAGGCCAGGGGTCGCAAATGCAGTGCCAGGGGTTCGCATCTGCGACCCCTGGCGACCCCTAAGTGACGTCCGTGAGTAGCCCCTGTCTGTACCTAATTACCCCCACCACAGCCCAGAACAAAGGTCTGCCAGTAAGAGCAATGGGGACATGGAAACGTTGCAGAGGATAAGAAGCATGGAGGGGTGGAGGAGTGGCAGAAAGTGAAGGAGGTCACGGAGTGACTGATGAGAGACGGGAGCAGAGTGATGGAGAGCCGCCACCTTCAGACCCTCGTGGTCCAGGCTGTGGTCTGATGATGGACTGGGCCCTCGGCTTGCACTGCTATCAATCTGCCACCTTTCACAGCGCTCTAAGCTCCCTCTTCGTTGGCGCTACAACTGGTTCGGGTTATAAAAGCATTAGGGGCCTGTGGTGCAGGCCGAAGCACATCCTCAGAACTTCTGCCAAGTCCGAAAATAAAACCCTGGAGCCGATAAGAGAAATCAAAACAGAGTGTGTCCAGGCAATGTGGAGGTTCACTCAGTAACAAGAAATCACCCTTGGTGCTGAGGAGGTGTGATGGGACATGCCACCTCCGTGCCCTCCAGGCAGGGGCACATCCATTAACATTAACAATAAAACACTAGATGAAAACTGCTGCACTCTGAAACAGCTTACTAACAAGCAGGCCAAACTAACCAGCAACACGTGTACACCACGTGCTCAAGCAACAAAAGCTCCAGGCAGCCACCTCTTTAATTCCACCAGGCATCCAGAACATACAATGAAGCGATTTATCTGATGTAATTGAAATTAGTGTTACCTCCCACTAGAAACCTCATTAGAATCAAATATCTTTGGGGTGGGATACCACTCCCCCTGATCACGGGGGCCTGGTGTTCCTGTACCATAGTGGTTCTCAGCCTTTTGACTCCTGTAGACCCCTACTTAATCATTACTGGAACCCGGGGACCCCCAATAAATCAATATTGGAATCTGGGGGCCCCGCTGACTCATTACTTGAAGCAGACTCCATCCTAAGCCTTTTCGATGTTTTGAACCTCATACCAATACATGAAAAATACAGAAACAAGCATTTATCAAACAAAAACACAAAATATGTAATCATGTATTTAATTCACAAATTAAAAAAATAATAATATGAAGGTTCGACCTTTTCTAAATTTCATTGAGGCCACTAGTCGTTGATACAACATTCTGTTTGATGCGCTTACACTGCTTCCACGAATCAAATGAAGACACTAAATTAATTTTTATCCTCCAATTTAAAATTTCTTCACATTTATAGAACATTTTAAAATGTTCAGATTTACATTTTGCTTTTTTTAAATTTTTCATACCCTTTATTAGTCTGTTAATTTTATTTTATTTTCTAAGCAGTCATGGACCCACTGAGAAGCTTTGCGGACCCCCTGGGGTCCTCGGACCCCCGTTTGGAAACCACTTCTGTACCGTTTGCCACGGATGTGGAAAACTCTGGACCAGGTTTTACTAGGCAGTAATTCTGGGAAAATCCCATGAGGCTTTGGGTGTGACAAAGGCCAAGCGTCTGTCCCCCATCTCTGCCTGAACATTTTTTTCAGTCTGCACCAGTCTCCAGCTCACATTTACAAGTTGCTCAAAGCAGGTGGTAAATGTGAACATTAATCCCCTCGGAGCAGAAAAAAACCATGGAATTCTGCCTGGTAAAACCAGGCCTGCACTGTTATTTCTCAGTCTGGGGGATTAACTCATAAATGCATGGTACTGCTATGGTATTGCCACAATAACATGATGGATGGAGTGCTGAAACTTTATAAACACTCCCAGTCATGGAACTGGGTTGAATCCATCATTCCCTTGCTCACCATGCCACCCCAGTTAGGACCCAGCTGTATGCAAATCAGTCTTGACCCTGCTCCCAATGGGAGCAGTCCAGCCCGAACTGCCACGCCAGATCCTCCCTGGACTGGAAACAAGCATCCTGGGACCGGTTTTGGGGTTTCACCCCTCATCAGTCAGGCTAGCTTGAATCCAGTGGCATGGGAAGCACGGGACCCACGTCTGGGCATACGTGTTTTGCTTTGCTTTAGCCGCCATAAGTGCGCTGGGTATGCCCAGATGTGGGTCCCATGCTCACCATGCCACTGGATTCAAGCTAGCCTGGCTGATGAAGGGTGAAACCCTGAAACCGGTCCCAGGATGCTTGTTTCCGGTCCAGGGAGGACCTGGCCTGGCAGTTCGGGCTGGACTGTTCCCATGAGGAACAGGGTCAAGACTGATTTGCATATGGCTGGGTCTAAACTGGGGTGGCATGGTGAGCAAAAGAACGATGGATTAAACCCAGATTTGTGACTGGGGTTGAATGTTTGATTGGTTCCGCATTTCGTCCATCATTTGTGTTTTGCTTTGCTTTTGCCGCTGTAAGGTAAGCACATGACAGTCATTTTGTATATACGTTTGCTTAAGTGCTCATCATAAATGAAATTAGTGATGAGAGATATTTCTGACACAATTTTATTATTGATTTGTGACCTGCCTAGCCGCCTAGGGACCTATTCATGAGAATAAGTATATATGTGGATATTTACTCATGTGGATATTTACTAGTACATCTAGATATAGCTCTTCTTTTTTTGCCATTCACCATTTCAGAGTGCGGATTAAAACATAGGTTTAGACTCGCAGGTCCCCATTACCTCAAATCAGGGTGTGGAGTCTCCTACGACAGGATTTATAAGTGTAGAGTTACTTCTAATAACTTTGCTCATGTGAGTTGAGATGCCCAACACAGTGGCTGAGATCTCCCTATGGGAAAGTTTAGGGAAAATTATTATTGTTTAATATTCTTTAAAACAGTTATTAGAATATTTGAATATAAAATAATAATGTAATTTAATTCAACAGATTTATTTTAATGCCTTTAAATAATAAAAATAAAATAAATCCCCCCCCCCCAAGTTCCACTTGACCCCTCCCAATGGCCACCTGAGGCAATCCCATCCAATGCTTAATTTGAGGCGGTGGTTGCAGATGGGGCCCACTAACCCTCATTTTTTAAGACCAGCACGTATTTCTCCTCATTAGACAGGCACAAATCGTAAGAGAGGAGAAAAGACACAAAGAGGAAGAAGACAGAAGAGATGGATGAGAAGCACGACACACAGGGAGGAAACAGGAACCAGCACAAGTGAGAGAAAGGAGCAGGGAGTGCCTGGTAGTGGATTAAAGAGGCACCAGATGCACAGCCTTTGTTTACGACGCTTGGAAATTTAATAGTATAGTTGACTGGCTTATGAGTAGAGCTTTGGGCACTGGCACTCATTGTTTTACAAATTAAGCACTGCTCCCATCCATCCCACCCTCCTCCCAGCAGTGTCGATCAGTAAGAGTAGTTGATGGTTTGAGGGAGAAGAGTAGCAGTCTGAAGCAGCATCTGCACTTATGATGAAGCTCATCAGAGGAAGCAAGTTTGCTGCTGTGCACTTGGGCACTCATGCATGTCTGTGTGTGTGTATACATATGAGTGTGTGTATTTCAGTACTGCGCTCACTATAGACCATGGTAAAATGTAATTCTTGGCAACATGTGGGCATTCTGATCATGATAGCTAGTACCCGCCCATAGTAAAATGCTCAATGTAGCCCAATGGAGGTAATGTCATGCATCTGTTGCCCCCACTGGATTATGCTTGATGGAGCTTGAGAACATGTTGGCCCTTGCATTTTAGCAATACGCCTTGGGAACCTTTGGGCATCCATTGGGTGATGCCCATAAGCAAAACCAAGTAAAATACTGGCCCTTGAATAGCAGTGACATTTCTTGGTATCTCATGACACATTTAAACTATGATACCCATTGTCCATTCCTGGTAAAATTATTTCCAGGGCCGGACTGGCCATAAGGGGCATCAGGTGTTTGCCCGTGAGGCTGGAAGGGTGGGGGCCAGTTTTGCAGTGGTCGAGTCAGTTTTGTTACTTGAGGAGGGGGGGTGGGTTTGCAGGGCAGCTGCATTATCAGCCCCCAGTAACAAAAACTGCAAGCAAGCATTTCCAGCCTCCCGGAGCCAGGCAGTGCTTTCCCGGGGGCCAGGCAGTGCAACACCCCCCACCCACACACACACACACACACACACACACACACACTCACCCCGCTGCTCCCTCAGGGGCTGGTCTGAGAAAATTGTCAGAGCTGTTTTGGGTTCCCAGTCGGGCCCTGATTATGTCCCTGAAATAATTGTGGTATTTCCTGCAACTGGCGAACATCCATGGCATGATGTCCACCATTGTAGAATGCTAATTCCAGGACAACAGTGGTAATTTTTGGAAACTTGTGGGACTCATAGCCTTATGCCCAAATATGGCAAAATGGTGGTTCTAGCAAAAAAAGGTATAATTAATGGCATATTGTATTCATCCATGGTACAATGTTATCTGTATCTGGCATAATGCTGATCCTAACAAGGTCACTTGACACTTTGTGCACCATTGTTTGCGTCATGACACAGTAGGGTGCAACCCTGGCATGATTGTGTTTTTGGTACTATGATGGTACTTTTTTGGATATTGATGGCATTCTTTGCACAAAGATACTCAACTATTGCACAGTGTTCGCCCTGGCATGGTAGTGGTTATGCCTGGCGTATTGCGGGCATCTATGGCACCTACACTTGCCAAAAGGATGACCTTTGAACTATGGTGAATGTTGTGACTGTTGTGACATTATTGTGTTGGAGTGACTGCTGTGGGCAAGCAATGAATGATAGTGAGAATCCTGGCATAATGCTGTTTGCAGTTCCTGGTATATTGTGGGCAGCTATTGTATGAAGGTGCGAATAATTTTGAATGCATTATAGTTCATGTAGGGTCACAGAAGAGATGAAACGGTGCTGATGAGCTTATGAAAGATATACGTCTGTGTACCTGCTTAGCAAACCCTCTCTCCAAAACCCAGGACTCATACATGTTTACCAGTGCCTGGGTTTTAATGAGAGGGTCAGACAAGGTGGCACCTACTGTGTTTCCGTAGTGCACAGCTTCTCTACCTCTGACTACAGGTGTGTAAACTGAAAACATTTTAGATTGTGATTTGTCTTCTACTCCATTTGGTCTTTTGAGATTCAATTCTAAAGTTTGCAAGGCTTTCATATTGTGTACTGGTTATTTTCTACATTTTGTACTTGAATGTCAATTATAGTTGTTTACCCTCCTCAGCGTTGAGTCACCCACAAGAATAAACAATGCACTCACACAAAATGGGGCATATTTAAGAGCCCATAGCTCCATTCTAACACCACATTTTTTTATGCTAATGTGGCGTTAGAAGGCCAAAATCGCTGTGCCATATTTTCAAAGTGGAGCAATGCATTCATGCATTGGGTCACTTTGTAACCCTTGTGCTACATTATGCCTGCACCAGGCATAATGTATGCAAAGGGGGCGTTCCCCCATTTGGGGGGGGGGGGCTACAAAAATGGTGCAAAGAAATCTAGAAGATTTCCTTGCACCATTTTTTTCGCCACTTTTAACGCCTGCTCAGAGCAGATGTTAAAAGGAGGCTTTCATTGGCTACAATGGGCCCTGGGTGCTTTGCAGGATTAGCGTCAACATTTTTTACGCTAATCCCGCAAAGCGCCGGACTGGCGTTTAAAATTTTGACACTAGTCCCCTAACTACTGCCACGATGCGCCGTATTTTAAATAGGGGACACACATGATGGCATTGGGGGGGCGTTAAGGGGTGCAAGAAAAGTGGTGCTGCACTGTGTGCAGCGTCACTTTTCTTAAATAAGTCCCAAAATGTTTTTAAATGATTCAATTTGAATGCCAACTAATGCTAGCAAGAGAGCATCTACTCTCAAGCGTGGCCAAAGGGAAAAATAGCAATTTACAAACTACATGAAGGTGAATAATTAGTGGCTATACAACTCATTTCTACGTACTAAACACGTTTCACACCTCTACCTCTGACTCCTGGAGGTAGGAGATGCAATTTACTTGATTATCTTGTAAGTCCTCTTTCTCTTCAACTCTCAGAGTTGAAGATGTTTTCAGCTCTCACTCTGTTGCAGGAAGGGGAGAACCACGCACTGCCTGTAAGAACGCTAAGATGGCTGCCAGATCACATCCTTTCCTGGAGCAGAAATAGTGCTGGAGGAAGATGCTTTGGTCTGCACAGAAAGGACTATGGGGCCTACTTACAAAATGATGACGCAGCCTGGTGCCGCAAATCCTCTTGCAGCGCCAAACTGTGTCATTAGGAAAGGGCAGGGATGCATCATATTTACAGCAATACAACGCATCTCTATACTTTCCTCAGCGCTGGTGCACAGTTGGCAGCCTTGCATCAATGCAGGTACCCTTGCACTGTGGTGCAAGGCTGCCTCCGTTGCAGGGATGATTGTTTATGTGCAAGAATGGCCACCTTCCTGCACATAAACAATCATTAATGGTGTTTTCCTCCTTCTACGCTGCAGCACACATAGAGGAAAACATTAGGAGAAATAAAGATATTTCTCTTCATTGTGCCACTTTTACACCCCCCCCTGGGGTGGCGTCGGAATCTAACGAATTCCCAGCCTTGTAAATCTGGGAATATATCCGATTCCTTGGGTGTTGCTTGGGAACACCCACAGCAACCCCCAAGGAGCACCCTTTTTACACAGAGTAATGTGTGAAAGGGGGCCGTATTTACAAGGCCATGAAAAGCCACACAAGGTGGCTTTGAGTGGGCTTGTAAATATGGGCCAACACACTGCACCACCGGAGCATAAAAAAAAAGTGACACTTTGGTGGTGCTAGGGGCTTGTAAATATGCCCCTATTTGGAAAGCTTAATTATTATAGAACAGCTCATATAGATCTGCGTATCACCCATCCATAGAAATTCGTTCTGCTCAAATATTGCCATAGATGCTCAGACATGATGGCATTTTGGGCAATATGTTTCCACGATTGTTATCAATCGGGGACAACTATCCTACATGAAAAATGGTGTCTTACAAATGTTCGCTCAATGGCAAACAAATGCTTAATTTGTGCTTGTTGTTTCTGGTGCTGAGCACCAGCACTTATTTTTGAGGGCCGGTGCTTAGTCTTCTGCCTCAAGCATTTGCTGCGAGCAAAAGACACATTTGGGAAAGACGGAGCAAAAAAAAAAAAAAAGCTTCACAATGAGAGATAGCAGAAAGCTGCGAGAGTGAGCTGAAGGGCAGGGAGTGGCTTTATATGGATTGAAGAGGACCGAGATGGCTTCAGGATTACGCTGCCTCAGTATTCCATGCTCGCACATTTAATTGCAGCAGCCGTGTGTTTAAGAGGAGGGCTTTGGGCACTGGCACCTTTTTATTTACAAATTAAGCACAGTGGCAAACCCTCTGATAATATCTTCTATAATATGTAAATCAAAAGTGTACGTCAGCGTTGTAACGTGTTGGAAAGGCTGGTTCTACTACCTTGCCTTCATTGAAAAACATGGCACTCAGAGTGTTGTTTAGAAACTGACAGGTGGCCCACCAGCCCAGCAGGTCAGTAGAGGCCATGCCTTTTGTCTCGGTTAATTCCAACTGGGCCTCCATATGTTTTTTGGCTCACACCCATTTCTATTCTTCAGGAACAAACCCCCAAAGCGAGATTTATTTTTGAAAACGAAAAACTCAATGACCATACATGGATTTTTTATCAATACTATTGAGAGATTTCATTGCCTTGGCGGACCACGGCGGCGAAAATGAGTGAAAGTAACCTGCCTCTACATAAGGCTCAAAGACTGTCACCTAGACCTGGTGCCCAAACTAGATCGGACGTATGGTCAAGGGTTTCTGCTGGCAGAAAAAGTTGAAGATCCACCATTTGAAACCTTTCAGTTCTCCCACCTCCGAGAGGGGTGGGAAACCATGAGGCTGGTGGGTGGACCATCCATTTTTCAGCAGATGCCCCTTTAAATAAACCCCTTCTTGATTTATTTTTAGGCAAGTGGTAAAGTAAAATGTGCTTATTCCCATCACAGGTGATAAATCTGTCATTAGCAGAACTTCAGAATTACTGCTGGCAGCATCCCTGCCTCCATTTCCTATATGATGACTTTAATACCACTGACAGTAATTCCTCCAACAGACATTTATTCAGTTACAGAATTACTGCATTCACCAGCACTGGCAGGATGTTAAATTACCACTGTAGGAAATCAGGGGCCAGATGTATTAAAAAGTTTTGCACTCGCAAACGGTGCGAATTGGTAAATTTGGCTGTTTGCGAGTGCAAAACAGTGGTGTGCGATGCATGAAATGCATTCGCAGACCACAAATAAGAAATCGCTAAAATTGTGATTTCTTGCGCTGCGACCTGGAAATTGTGAGTTGCAATTTGCGATTCGCAATTTCCAGGTCGCAAGGCTATGCTGGAAAAAATCGCAAATTGCGATTTTTCCCAAAATGGCATTTTGCACTTGCAAAATACCATGCTTTGCAACCAGGTGGTAACCTGGTGCAAAATTTAAAAATGCAGTTAAACTGCATTTTTAAATTAAACATGTAAAGCACACATGCCCTTTTGGCATGTGTGTACCTTACATGTTGAAAAAAACGTTTTTGGGGTGCAGGAGAGGGGGCCTTAGGCCCCCAGCACCCTGGCCTTTTGCATTTCCAAAACTGCGATTTCTGGTTCAGAAATCGCAATTTTGGAAATGCTAAATATTTGCAGCTATGGGCCAACAGGCCCATAGCTGCGAATGGGGCCGGTATCGCAATTTGCAATTCGGTAATAGCATTTGCGATTTTTATGAAATCGATATTACCGATTCGCAAATGTGATACATGGCCCTTTGCGAGTCGGTAATAGTCATTTCTTAAAAATCGCTATTACCGAATCGCAATGGGACGTGATGGTACATCTGGCCCTAGGTTACTGGTGGAGTGGGTTGAAATCCTACTCAAGCAGCAATCTCAATTCTTGTCAGGCTGAAACACAAGCAAACCTCAGATTAACCTGTGCTCAACCCTTTGGTAGCTTGAAATAAAGCACTCAGGCTTAAAATAGAGGCAAAGTGTGAAACACAAAACAAGAAAAAAATACCACACCGATTTAGACAAATACAGAAAATTTGAATAAATAATTTGACACCGAAATGACAAACATGCAATTAGTAGAATCGGAAATATGCAATTTTAAAGGCTTTGTGAAAATCAAGCGCTAACTGTGGGTATCTGGTTATGGTAGACTAGGTCTAAGTCACAAGTTCAGGCTAACCGCGGTTGAGTGCGGTCCAGAAACAAGACTGAGTTCAGTCTGCAGAAAAGTAGCTTGCGGCCTGGTTATCGAGATGCTATGTCCTTGCATTGAGCTGCAGGGGCCGGTGTGGAGCAGCCATCGACGAGAAGCTGCGAATCGAGGTTCAGTGTTGAGATGCACCTCACAGGAGAGAAATGGATGACCCTTGACAGAGGGGGGCGATGCGAGGAACTTGTGAGGACCTGCGCTTAGTTGCATATGTGTCAAGAGTGACCTGGGGTGCACTGGGCCCGAGTAGATGGTGGGCTGTGTTGCGGTGAGTCGGGATGCGGGGAGATGCGTCAATGTCAAAGAAGCCTGTTATGTTCCTGTGGCTTGAACAGGAGACCAGCCAACTGATTCTTGGAGATTTCCTGGAGTTCTGGGTCCACAGAGGCAGGCTGGATTCCACAGGGCAGCTTGGAGCAGCAGAAGAGTCCTGGTGCAGCAACAGCAGGTGTTACGCATTAAAGCAGTCATTGATCAACAAACAGGTCAGCAGGGCAGTTCTTCTTCCTGGCAGAGACCACAGGTCTTGTAGTGATTCGAAGAGTAGGGTCTGAGGGTCCAATATTTGTACCTTGTACCCGCTTTGAAGTGGAAAAAGCCTCTGAAGTCCTCCCCTAAACAGGTGTCTGGAATTTCTTGCCTCCCTGCCCTGGCCCCAGCTTGTCTGAGGACACAAAAGACTGGTGTGAAACCCTCTGTGAGTGTGCTGAGGCACGTTCTTTGCGATGTGCAATTATGGTACCAACTTTCCTACCTGCTCCCAATTGAAAGTTATCACCTATTAAATTTAATAAGGTAACTCAATGTTATCCTACGAGCAAGCTGGCCTTGCAGTAGTGAATAATTAATTTGTGTTTTTTTACTACCAGGACATGTGAAGGTTTATAGTATATATCCAACTTTCTAAATACACCACAGCCTGCCCTATGGGATTTTTAGGGCCTATGTTAGGAGTGACATATGTATTAAAAAGGAATGTTCAGGCCTGGAAAAGGTATATTTTTGCCAGATCTAAATGGCTGTTAACACTGACCACACAAGCTGCAATATCAGGCCTGAGATATGTTTAAAGAGCTATTTAGGTAGGTAGCACGATTAGCGCTGCAGGCCCAGTAGTAGCATTTAATTCACAGGCATTGTGTACAAGGACTTATAATTAAATTAAATGTGCCTATTGGGTGTAAGCAAATTTCACCATATTTATAAGAGACCACAGCATTCGAGCAGTGGTAATGTGTGCAGCGTTCTAAGGCCAGCACAAAGGAAGCCAGCAAAAGCAGACGGAATATAAGCAAAATGTTGGGGAAAGCCACGCCAAAGATGCCAGATCTAACAACACACATCTCCTCATCAGTCTCCGAGTCATTTAAACGCATTATCCGCAGATACGGCCAGCTGATGACTTTCAGCACACAGCATCTTTCGTTGCTGCGCAATGATCAGCATGTCTGCTACACGTTTGTCTACCACGCGGTTTCCTTTGTGCTTCAGTGAGCGGATGTGCTCGCTGGACGGCTCTTCAAAGCGCCCACCACTTGTCTCCGCATCCAGGCAGGCGCTGTGTCTGGCGCTGCCCATCTTGTGAAGTGGTCTGTTAAAGCACTTTCCGCGGGGCGCTTGTGTGCGGAGCTCCCGGGCCCGCGCTCCCTGCACCCTCATTATAAATAATAACACCGCTTCCCAGCGCCTGGCTCCCAAGCTGTTCCCAGCAGCAGATGAAATATGTGCTGCTGATGAACTCCTCAGGCGGCGCTTAGGCGCTGCCTTCGGCCTGCTGAGCCCCGCGCTTCGAGGCTCACACGTTCTCCATTAAATGGTTTGCGTCAGGAGTTTACACGCGCTGGGTCCAGGCGCTGAATCATGAGAATGGGTTAAGGGTGAGAGAAGGGCGGAGATGAAAGGGAGGGAGGGCGAGAGAGAGAGTGTGAGAGAGTACAGTGAAGAGAGAGAGGGGCAGATCAAGGGTGACCCGGGGTCCCTCACCGCAAAGGCATCTTGGAGGACCTAAAGCCCCAGACCTGCAATTCTCCTTCACCTACTCGCTCATGCTTTTGTGATTCGGCCTCAAAATATGTCAAACGGAAATATTCATGGAACAGTAATATAAAATTAGCACAAATAGAAAGCAATGTGTCCTCTTTATTCTTTTATTCATAGGGAGTTGTGGGGCTTCTTCACAGAAGCATGTAAGTGTACCTAAAGGAGTACTCCTGGAGTGGTACTTGCAGTATTTATATTTCTAAATGCTTTTATGAATTGAAGAAGAGAAGAGAAGATAAGAGAAGAGAAGGGAAGGGAAGAGAAGAGAAGAGAAGAGAAGAGAAGAGAAGAGAAGAGAAGAGAAGAGAAGAGAAGAGCAAGCGAGGGAGAGGATCGGGGAGGTGGAAAGGGGGAGGCGCAAGCACATGGGGAGGACAGCGAGACATGGGTAGGGAAAAAGAGAGCAAAGGCAAGACTGAGAGCGAGTGAAAGAGGGAAGAGCAGAGTGACTCCAATATCCACAGACCATTAAATAACTCTGATGTTCCTCCCGATCCTATTCATCCATTATTTGACATTATGAGGGTGTGGACATCCATACGGCATCCCTCAGGCAGACATGAAGCCACCTTCCCCACAATGTACTCTTGTGTCCCATCAAGTGTGCCTGTAAGGGGATATCCACACCCACAGTCTCTCTGAGGTGAGTACCAAGGTAGACCATCAGACCAAAACCAAAGCCAAGCACACATTGGGAAAGAAAGGAGCATAGTAATGATTGTAGGAGGAAGCGGAAATGGACAAATATTATTCCTGATAAGTAATCGAAGCCTTACCTTTCTAGCAATTTATTGTTGTACTTCTTATATCATGAAGGTCTACCAAAGCCGGCAAGACTGTGATTGACCACCCATCAAGGAATCCAAAAAGACAGCTCATACCCAAATTGGGGAGGGTCTGCAAACCCAGAAGGTCAACAAAGCCCTAAATGACGCAACCAATGCAAGCGGCCAAACACAGTGGCATAACCAGTGCTCCTAGGCCGCAAACATACTGGATGTGGGTCAGAGCCAACCATGGCCAGGCAGCAGGAGAGATGAGAAAGCTAACACCAGAAGCATGCCAAGTAAATGATGACACATAACCAGTGATGGGTGGAGGGTGTTGCCGCAAAAGCAACTCAGAAGGAAGAACTAAGCAACAGGACTAACTGTGGGGGTAAGGCCTACAGGGTTCCCCAGCACAGCAGGCACACCAAAGCGCGTGCAAAGATGACACCACATTGCAGAGACCTCCTCCAACTCTCACTCTGAGAGGGGTCAGGAATGCCAAAGCAGAAGAAAAGGAGGCATCCTTACACATGAAAAAAAAGCTTGCCCTAGGCATAAATAGGAGCATAAACTGACATCATGCCATGCCCAAAATATAGCACCATATGCAGGCGTCAAATGCAAAGCACGGTGAAAATCCAGAAGCACACCAGGGGGAAAACAAGACAGTCCTAGGGAAAACGCCACCCACTGATGCAGCGCTACCCAGACTAGAGGTCAAACAAAGCCATAACATGCAGAATGTCAGAAAACAAGCCAAACAGACTGATGAAACACACGGGAAGCAGAAGCAAGGAATCAAACAGCTCAAGCTATGAGCAGGCCTTGCTCTGACCCATGCACATTTGGGAGCATTGAGAACAGCAGGTGATCAGATCGCACATCCAAAAGGGAGACGCTGAGGCAAAAAGTCCCAACAGAAACACACGCAACAATGCACCAGGCTCAAGCTCCATAAAGAGCGATGGGAGAGTTCATAACAAGAACCCAAACCAAAATGGGAGGGAATAGACAACCTACAGGAAAAGACTCACCGGCCAGAGAAGCATGACCAAACTCTAAGTCCCAATTTCTGATTGCCATACGGGGCCGCAGAACTCCAACTGAACCACCAGAACCTCCAAGAGAAGACTCCAGCCAAGGACAAGACACTCAAAGACATCCAAACCTCAAAAGCAGGTATATGCTCTGGCTTGCAGACAACAAGGAGGGAAACAAAGCACACAGCCAAGATCTAGGAGGTAGTTTAGAGCTTAGCATGACAAATGAACCACAGTAAATCAGCAATTCTCCAACCACACTAAGGTTGGGATTCCCCCACCCCATCTAGAAAGGGGAACCGCTAATCGACTGCCGGTGAAGCCTCCTCTGAATCAATGGTGGCACTGCATGGCTACTGCCTTGTGTGCATCAGGGCCTCTGATTTATTTATGGTGGCTCTCCTGATGTAGTTTTTAATTACCTTTGTTCGATATTCAACACATGGTGACCCAGGCAGGGAAAAGACACAAAAGCCTCATTGCTCTGATAGAAAACACCCTATACATTAGGGCCACTGCCTTTTTATTTTTCATAAAGAAACTCTGGCATTAGGAGTTTGTGAAAAACTGAAATGGAGAAAGGCACAACTATCATTTAACCAACAAAGAGGTACAGGGAGCCAAACCCAAATGGGAACCACATGGTGTCAGAGTTGAAAGGGATTCACATCCAGGGGCATAACCAGTGCTTAATTTATGCTTGTTGTTTCCGGTGTTGAGCACCGGCACTTATTTTTTTAGGGCCGGGGCTTATTCTTCTGCCTCAAGCATTTGCTGCGAGCAAAAGACACATAAGGGAAAGACAGAAGAAGGGAAAAACGAAAAAGTGTCACAAAGGGATAAAGTAGAAAGCTGCAAGAGTGGGCTGAAGGGGCAGGGAGTGACTTTTAATGGATTAAAGAGCCCTGAGATGGCTTGAGGATTACGCCACCTCAGTATTCTGCGTTTGCACATTTAATTGCAGCAGCCGCGTGTTTAAGAGGAGGGCTTTGAGCACCGGCACCTTTTATTTACAAAGAAAGCACTGGACATAACGGAGGCCTCCACATCGGTGCTGGCCCCCCTAGCGTTCCTTGCTTTGGGGGGGAGGGGAGGATGGCCTCCTCACCCTCTAAGGTATGCCACTGCATGCCTTTCAAGATATGTGCAATGGCATGGAATAAAAAATAGTTAAATGCTCGGAAAAGCCACTCTGCGTTCCCGAGTAGGCCCCTGCAGCATAAGGCAGCCCCAACCGTTCCGGGGCCCCCCATAGAGCCCATGAATGAATATCTGTGCAATCTCGTAGACACCGTGGTCCCGAGTCACATTTTGCAGGGGTGGCCCCATCATTTTGTGTTACGCCACTGTTCACATCAACATTGCCATCCTGGCGAAGACACATGACACACTCAAATGCTGGGAGGATATGGAACCCAGCTTCAGACTGGAAACTGTATTGAAAGATTGCATACAAGAGTGTCAGCTTCCTTCCTGTTCCATCGTGGTGTTTTTGCTTAAAATGAAAATAACTTCCAGCATGACCATGGGGGAGACAGTACATAAACAATTTAAACAAAACCTCTTTACCTGGCACCTATGGCCCAAATTTAAGAATAGTGGTGCTGCATTACATGCAGTGCCACCTTTCTTGCGCCCCGTAGCGTCCCTAACGCCACAATGTGTGTGGCGTATAAACATATGGCACACCATGGCGTAGGTTAGGGACAATGGGGTCAAAATGTTTGACGCTATTGTTGTACTTTGCAGGATTAGTGCCAAAAATGTTGGTGCTAATCCTACAAAGAACATGGAGGCCCATTATAAATAATGATTTGCCTCCTTTTAACGCCTGCTCGATGCAGACGTTAAAAAATGCCTGCAAAAAATGTTGCAGTGGAATCTTTCCATTTTTGCAGTACCCCTACTGGGGGAACGCCCCCTTGTATACATTATGCCTGGTGCAGGCATAATATGGTGCAAGGGGTTATAAAAGTGATGCAATGCAGAAACAGAAGGCCATTATACAGCATCTAGAGATGGCTCATGGCACATGCAAGAAGTTTTGAGACTCATCATGTTCCTACTCCATGCTATAAAGTGGGAGGCTCTGTTTTGCTAGCCACATGCTTCAGTCAGTTTCCTGGTTGTCAAGGAAAGTTTAACCCCTTTTTGTTGGTCGATTTGTGTATCTCGAAAGTGGGCAATCTTGTAGCTGCACCTTGACTCCTAACTGTGAGTTGTTACATTTATCATGTGTTTCATGTCTCCCTGCTGAAACCACAAGCAAGATTACTTTTATGTACTTTGCCTCCTCCACCACCTGTAGTACAGAGTGAAGAACCCAAGTACGAAGCAGAGGCAGTCCTTCACTATAGGTTACTGCAAAGCAAATTGCATTATTATTGAATAGAAGGGTACAGACTGGCTGATTACTCATGGTAACCGGCAGCTCTTATGCATACTACACGTCACATATATGCCTTTCTTTTACTAAGTTCCATCAAGACGTGGACGAGCATTCTGGAGTGGGGGTACTGGCCATTTTAGAGTAGGTCTTGTTAAAAAAAAATAAGAACATTTGAGGCAGTCTTATCATTTCAAAATACCACAATGTTTGTCAAAACACTGAGCGATGGGGCTGGGATGACAGGCAGGCATGGAGAAGGCGGAGGGGCCCTTTTCCAATAAAAACAGCAAGGGTAGGTGTAGGAGGCTGGCCTGGCTTATAGTGGGTACAAAGGGTACTTACACTCTGTGCCAGGTCCAGTTATACCTTATTAGTGTAGAAGAGGTGTTTCTAGCAGCTTAGGCTGATAGAAGGTAGCTATGGCAAAGCAACCTAGGCTGAACTAGGAGACATGCAAAGCTCCTACTATACCACTTGTATCATGTGCACAATATCATAAGAAAACAGAATATACAGAGTTACTAAAAATAAAGGTACTTTATTTTTATGACAATATGCCACAAGTATCTCAGTGAGTACCCTCAGTAAGAAGGTAAGTACTATACACAAGATATATATACACAACCCAAAATTAGGTAAGTAATAGCAGGAAAAGTAATGCAAACAGTGTAGAATTACAATAGGTTGCAATAGGAGCACATAGGGATAGGGGCAACACAAACCATATATTCCAAAAGTGGAATGCGAACCACGAATGGACCCCAGACCTATGTGAGCTTGTAGAGGGTCACTGGGACTGTAAGAAAACAGTGAGGGTTAGAAAAATAGTCCACTCCAAGACCCTGAAAAGTAGGAGTAAAGTGCACCTACTACCCCCAGAGAGCACAGAAGTCGTGATAGGGGGATTCTGCAGGAAGAACAAACACCAGCAATGCAACAACAGTGGATTTCCGGACCTGAGTACCTGTAAGACAAGGGGACCAAGTCCAATAGTCACAACAGTGTCGAGAGTGGGCAGGAGCCCAGGAAATGCCAGCTGAAGATGCATGGAAGCTGCCACCGGTTGGAAGAAGCTTAGAATTCTGCAAGAAAGAAGAAGACTAGGGACTTCTCCTTTGGAATACTGATGTTCCACGTCATAATGAAGCTTGCAGAGGTGTTTCTGTGCAGAATGACTGCCAACAAGCCTTGCTAGCTGCAAGAGTCGCATTAGAGGTTTTTGGGTGCTGCAAGGGCTCAGGAGGGACCAGGATGTCGCCACTTGGAGGAGGAGACAGAGGGGGCACTCAGCAACTCGGAGAGCCCTCACAGAAGCAGGCAGCACCCGAAGAAGTACCCCAACAGGCACTTGGAAGAAGAGTGAACCGGAGTCCATGCGAAGTTACAAAAGGGAGTCCCACGACGTCTGATGCCAACTCAGCAAGCTGGGTACTGCAGGACGGAGTGCTGGGGACCCAGGCTAGCCTGTGCACTAAGGAAATCCTGGAAGAGTGCACAGGAGCTGGAGCAGCTGCAAATCATGGGGAACACAGCTTTGCAGTCTAGCGTGAGGAGGCAAGGACTTACCTCCACCAAACTTGGACTGAAGAGTCACTGGACTGTGGGAGTCACTTGGACAGAGTTTCTGTGTGCCAGGGACCACGCTCGTCAGGATGAGAGGGGACCCAGAGGACCAGTGATGCAGTCTTTTGGTGCCTGCGTTAGCAGGGGGAAGATTCCGTTGACCCACTGGAGATTTCTTCGGAGCTTCTGGTGCAGGGTGAAGGCAAGGCTACCTCCAGAGCATGCACCACCTAGAAACAGTCGAGAAAGCCGGCAGGACGATGCACTACAATGTTGCTAGCAGTCGTCTTGCTACTTTGTTAATGTTTTGCAGGCGTCCTGGAGCAGTCAGCGGTCGATCCTTTGGTAGAAGGTGAAGAGGGAGATGCAGAGGAACTCTGATGAGCTCTTGCATTCGTTATCTGGAGAATTCCCCAAAGCAGAGACCCTAAATAGCCAGAAAAGGAGGTTTGACTACCAGGTTAGGAGGATTGGCTACCAAGAGAGGTAAGAGCCTATCATAAGTAGCCTCTGACGTCACCTGCTGGCACTGGCCACTCTATGCAGTCCAGTGTGCCAGCAACACCTCTGTTTCCAAGATGGCAGAGGTCTGGGGCACACTGGAGGAGCTCTGGGCACCTCCCCTGGGAGGTGCAGGTCAGGGGAGTGGTCACTCCCCTTTCCTTTGTCCAGTTTCGCGCCAGAGCAGGGCTGGGGGATCCCTGAACCGGTGTAGACTGGCTTATCCAGAGATGGGCAGCATCTGTGCCCATCAAAGCATTTCCAGAGGCTGGGGGAGGCTACTCCTCCCCAGCCATCACACCTATTTCCAAAGGGAGAGAGAGTGTTACACCCTCTCTCAGAGGAAATCCTTTGTTCTGCCTTCCTGGGCCAGGGCTGCCTGGACCCCAGGAGGGCAGAAACCTCTCTGAGGGGTTGGCAGCAGCAGCAGCTGCAGTGGAGACCCCGGAAAGGCAGTTTGGCAGTACCCGGGTTCTGTGCTAGAGGCCCGGGGGATCATGGAATTGTCTCCCCAATGCCAGAATGGCATTGGGGTGACAATTCCATGATCTTAGACATGTTACATGGCCATGTTCGGAGTTACCATTGTGACTCTACACATAGGTGGTGCCCTATGTGTAGGGCACGCGTGTAATGGTGTCCCCACACTCACAAAGTCCGGGGAATTTGCACTGAACAATGTGGGGGCACCTTGGCTAGTGCCAGGGTGCCCACTCACTAAGTAACTTGGCACCGAACCTTCACCAGGTGAAGGTTAGACATATAGGTGACTTATAAGTTACTTATGTGCAGTGGAAAATGGCTGTGAAATAATGTGGGCATTATTTCACTCAGGCTGCAATGGCAGGCATGTGTAAGAATTGTCAGAGCTCCCTATGGGAGGCAATAGAAATGCTGCAGCCCATAGGGAACTCCTGGAACCCCAATACCCTGGGTACCTCAGTACCATATACTAGGGAATTATATGGGTGTAACAGTATGCCAATGTGAATTGGTGAAATTGGTCACTAGCCTGTTAGTGACAATTTGGAAAGCAGAGAGAGCATAACCACTGAAGTTCTGGTTAGCAGAGCCTCAGTGAGACAGTTAGTCATAACACAGGTAACACATACAGGGCACACTTATGAGCACTGGGGCCCTGGCTGGCAGGCTCCCAGTGACACATACAACTAAAACAACATATATACAGTGAAATATGGGGGTAACATGCCAGGCAAGATGGTACTTTCCTACACCCCCCCCCCAATCTATTGCCATTACCATAACAACGCTCAAATTATGACACTGACTACTTTCGAGTCAGTTACAGTTTCGTTTACGACTCCTAGGGGGGCACACTTATGGACCTTTTTGTGATTGTTTTTTCTCGGCATTTACGTCCATACTTTTATCAGTAGCACCCCCCTTTTTTCCTTTTTTTGACCACAGTGATTATGGCCTTTTCAATATGCTCCTTTGTAACGGGGATTATCATGTAACACGTGATACCATCGTGTAGCATACCTAACATAGATACATACAGATTATGTGAACCTAATTGGTCAATACCTCTATAAATCTACGTGTTTTTGATTTACAAGACGTACCCTGATTATATTAATCACTGCTCATGATTTTTTCTTTGTTGCTGTGATTGTGCTTTCTTGTTTAGACTGGTAACTGCGCCCGACCATTGGTTCGCGTTGTCCTATGGAGCATATTCCCCTAATGGGGGTGGTAAGCTCTGTTTACATATGTCTATATGCACTTTTGCACCTGTCTACACGGACACTGTTTTACACGAGTTCACGTTTGTAGCACTCTCTCTTTGAATGGTCTGCTTTATCCTGCTAATTAATTAATTGATTTATTTCATTTTCAGGGCTTTAGTTAGGATTGTGAGCCACCTGTAACTCTGGGATTCTAATTAAGAAGACACATTAGTCCCTTATGATTAGGAGACATAGATAGTCAACTTGGTCCTGACGAAGCATCAATGGACCCGTATGGGCCACTAGGATGCGAAACATGTTGACCCATGAAAAGGGTGGTTTGAAAATTGTCCTACCTCCCTCCCACTCTTAGATTCCAATAGAGTGATTGATCATTATTTCTATTTCACTCGTTTGACTACATTTCCTGTTTTTAATCTTGGTCCCGACCTTCCATCTGGTCTAATAAACTTTTTTACCCATTGGAGGTTGTGAGAGCCAATTTTAACCATTTTTCACTTCTGATCTCCTATTTCCCTTTTTCTCCCCCCACTTAATCCTGGAGTCATGGCACCATCATTGTAAAAGATCTCCGGCAAAGAGCCCCCCCATCTGGGGTGGAGCCCGTCAGACATTGCAGCGCCGGTCTGACGAGGAGCTGTACCGATGATGAAGCATGACATCCTCTTGGATGTGTGAGGTTATTTGCTCCTAAAATTTAGGACCTCCCCATGTGTTTTCCTTACCTTCTACTGGAACAGTGTATTGATATTTTTCTACAGTTGAAAACTGTCCAAGGAGATTTATGCAGTTGTCTTTCTGTTCTGCAGTAAGACAGTCCGCCAAAACTACACCTTCCACTAAAGCATCATCTTCAGTGGACGAGAAGAGATCAGGGAGAGGGTCACTCTCTTCTTCCTGTCCTTCCTCTGTTGCCATGAGCAGGGTGAGATCAGCCCTGTCATAGTAGGGTTTTAGGCGGTTGACATGAATCACCCTAAGGGGACTCCTGGAAGTGCCCAGGTCAACCAAGTAGGTGACCTCGCCCTTCTTTTCAACAATTAGATGGGGTCCACTCCATTTGTCCTGGAATGCTCTTGGGGCCACAGGCTCCAATACCCACACCTTCTGTCCTGGATGGTACTGAATCAGAATAGCCTTCTGGTTATGCCATTGCTTCTGGAGCTCCTGGCTGGCCTTAAGGTTTCTACTGGCCTTTTTCATGTACTCGGCCATTCTGGATCTTAGGCCAAGTACATAGTCCACTATATCCTGTTTGGGAGCTTTTAAAGGTTGTTCCCAACCCTCCTTCACAAGTGTTAGTGGACCTCTTACAGGGTGTCCAAAGAGGAGTTCAAAGGGGCTGAAGCCCACTCCTTTCTGGGGTACCTCCCTTTAAGCAAAAAGGAGACAAGGTAACAGGACATCCCATCTCCTCCTGAGTTTTTCAGGGAGTCCCATTATCATACCTTTGAGAGCTTTATTAAACCTCTCTACCAGTCCATTAGTTTGTGGATGATAAGGTGTGGTGAATTTGTATGTTACACCACATTCCTTCCACATAGCTTTCAAGTATGCAGACATAAAGTTGCTACCCCTGTCTAATACAACCTCTTTTGGAAAACCCACCCTGGAAAAGATTCCCAGGAGGGCTTCTGCCACTGCAGGTGCTGTAGTGGTCCTCAGAGGAATTGCTTCAGGATATCTTGTGGCATGGTCCACAACCACCAAGATAAACCTGTTGCCTAAAGCAGTAGGCGGGTCAAGGGGGGCAACTATGTCAACCCCTACCCTTTGTGAGAAAGTAGCCTCTTTCTAGCCTTGTTACCCCCACTTTTGGCCTGTTTGTGAGTATATGTCAGGGTGTTTTCACTGTCTCACTGGGATCCTTCTAGCCAGGGCCCAGTGCTCATAGTGAAAACCCTATGTTGTAAGTGTGGCTGTTATGTGTCACTGGGATCCTGCTAGCCAGGACCCCAGTGCTCATAAGTCTGTGGCCTATATGTATGTGTTCCCTGTGTGATGCCTAACTGTCTCACTGAGGCTCTGCTAACCAGAACCTCAGTGGTTATGCTCTCTCTGCTTTAAAAATTTGTCACTAACAGGCTAGTGACTAAATTTACCAATTCACATTGGCATACTGGTACACCCATATAATTCCCTAGTATATGGTACTGAGGTACCCAGGGTATTGGGGTTCCAGAGATCCCTATGGGCTGCAGCATTCCTTTTGCCACCCATAGGGAGCTCTGACAATTCTTACACAGGCCTGCCACTGCAGCCTGCGTGAAATAACGTCCATTTTATTTCACAGCCCTTTACCACTGCACTTAACTAACTTATAAGTCACCTATATGTCTAACCTTCACCTGGTGAAGGTTGGGTGCAAAGTTACTTTGTGTGTGGGCACCCTGGCACTAGCCAAGGTGCCCCCACATCGTTCAGGGCAAATTCCCCAGACTTTGTGAGTGCAGGGACACCATTACACGCGTGCACTGTACATAGGTCACTACCTATGTACAGCGTCACAATGGTAACTCCGAACATGGCCAATTAACATGTCTAAGATCATGGAATTGTCACCCCGATGCCATTCTGGCATTGGGGTGACAATTCCATGATCCCCCGGGTCTCTAGTGTAGGAAAGTACCATCTTGCCTGGCATGTTACCCCCATTTTTCACTGTATGTATGTTGTTTTAGTCCATGTGTCACTGGGACCCTGCCAGGCAGGGCCCCAGTGCTCATAAGTATGTGCTCTGTATGTGTTCCCTGTGTGATGACTAACTGTCTCACTGAGGCTCTGCTAACCAGAACCTCAGTGGTTATGGTCTCTCTGCTTTCCAAATTGTCACTAACAGGCTAGTGACCAATTTCACCAATTCACATTGGCACACTGGTACACCCATGTAATCCCCTAGTATATGGTACTGAGGTACCCAGGGTATTGGGGTGCCAGGAGATCCCTATGGGCTGCAGCATTTCTTTTGCCACCCATAGGGAGCTCAGACAATTCGTAAACAGGCCTGCCACTGCAGCCTGAGTGAAATAATGCCCACATTATTTTACAGCCATTTTTCACTGCACATAAGTAACTTATAAGTCACCTATATGTCTAACCTTCACCTGGTGAAGGTTGGGTGCCAAGTTACTTAGTGAGTGGGCACCCTGGCACTAGCCAAGGTGCCCCCACATTGTTCAGTGCAAATTCCCCGGACTTTGTGAGTGTGGGGACACCATTACACGCGTGCCCTACACATAGGGCACCACCTATGTGTAGCGTCACAATGGTAACTCCGAACATGGCCATGTAACATGTCTAAGATCATGGAATTGTCACCCCAATGCCATTCTGGCATTGGGGAGACAATTCCATGATCCCCCGGGCCTCTAGCACAGAACCCGGGTACTGCCAAACTGCCTTTCCGGGGTCTCCACTGCAGCTGCTGCTGCTGCCAACCCCTCAGAGAGGTTTCTGCCCTCCTGGGGTCCAGGCAGCCCTGGCCCAGGAAGGCAGAACAAAGGATTTCCTCAGAGAGAGGGTGTTACACCCTCTCCCTTTGGAAATAGGTGTGATGGCTGGGGAGGAGCAGCCTCCCCCAGCCTCTGGAAATGCTTTGATGGGCATAGATGCTGCCCATCTTTGCATAAGCCAGTCTACACCAGTTCAGGGATCCCCCAGCCCAGCTCTGGCGCAAAACTGGACAAAGGGAAGGGGAGTGACCACTCTCCTGGCCTGCACCTCCCAGGGGAGGTGCCCAGAGCTCCTCCAGTGTGCCCCAGACCTCTGCCATCTTGGATTCAGAGGTGTTGCTGGCACACTGGGCTGCTCTGAGTGGCCAGTGCCAGCAGGTGACGTCAGAGACTCCTTCTGATAGGCTCTTACCTGTCTTACTAGCCTATCCTCCTTCCTAGGTAGCCAAACCTCCTTTTCTGGCTATTTAGGGTCTCTGCTTTGGGGAATTCTTCAGATACCGAATGCAAGAGCTCACCAGAGTTCCTCTGCATCTCCCTCTTCACCTTCTGCCAAAGGATGGACCGCTGACTGCTCAGGACGCCTGCAAAACCGCAACAAAGTAGCAAAGACGACTACTGCAACCTTGTATTGCTTCATCCTGCCGGCTTTCTTGACTGTTTCCTGGTGGTGCATGCTCTGGGGGTAGCCTGCCTCCTTCTTGCACCAGGAGCTCTGAAGAAATCTCCCGTGGGTCGACGGAATCTTCCCCCTGCAACCGCAGGCAACAAAAGACTGCATCACCGGTCCTCTGGGTCCCCTCTCAGCATGACGAGCGTGGTCCCTGGAACTCAGCAACCCTGTCCGAGTGGCTCCCACAGTCCAGTGACTCTTCAGTCTCCAAGTCTGGTGGAGGTAAGTCCTTGCCTCCCCATGCTAGGCTGCATTGCTGGGTACCGCGTGATTTGCAGCTGCTCCGGCTCCTCTGCACTCTTCCAGGATTTCCTTCGTGCACAGCCACGCCTGAGTCCCCGACACTCTAACCTGCAGTGCACAACCTTCTGAGTTGTCCTCCGGCATCGTGGGACTCCCTTTTGTGACTTCGGGTGGACTCTGGTTCACTCCTCTTCTAAGTGCCTGTCTGGGTACTTCTGCCAGTGCTTCCTGCTTTTGTGAGGGCTCCCTGACTTGCTGGGCGCCTTCTCTGTCTCCTCATCCAAGTAGCGACATCCTGGTCCCTCCTGGGCCACAGCAGCATCCAAAAACCCTAACCGCGACCCTTGCAGCTAGCAAGGCTTGTTTGCGGTCTTTCTGCAGGGAAACACCTCTGCAAGCTTCTTCACAACGTGGAACATCCATCCTCCAAAGGGGAAGTTCCTAGTCCTCTTCGTTCTTGCAGAACAGCAAGCTTCTTCCAACAGGTGGCAGCTTCTTTGCACCCTCAGCTGGCATTTCTTGGGCTCCTGCCCACTCGACACTGTCGCAACTCTTGGACTTGGTCCCCTTCTCTTGCAGGTACCCAGGTCCGGAAATCCACTGTTGTTGCATTGCTGGTGTTTGTTTTCGTTGCAGAATCCCCCTATCACGACTTCTGTGCTCTCTAGGGGTTATGGGTGCACTTTACACCTATCTTTCAGGGTCTTGGGGTGGGCTAATTTTCTAACCCTCACTGTTTTCTTACAGTCCTAGCGACCCTCTACAAGCTCACATAGGCTTGGGGTGCATTTGTGGTTCGCATTCCACTTTTGGAGTATATGGTTTGTGTTGCCCCTATACCTATGTGCTCCTATTGCAATCTATTGTAACTGTACACTGCTTGCATTACTTCCTTTTGCTATTACTGCATAATTTTGGTATTGTGTACATATATCTTGTGTATATAACTTATCTTCATACTGAGGGTACTCACTGAGATACTTTTGCCATATTGTCATAAAAATAAAGTACCTTTATTTTTAGTATATCTGTGTATTGAGTTTTCTTATGATATTGTGCATGTGACACCAGTGGTATAGTAGGAGCTTTACATGTCTCCTAGTTCAGCCTTAGCTGCTCTTCCATAGCTGCCCTCTATCAGTCTAAGCTGCTAGAAACACCTCTTCTACACTAATAAGGGATAACTGGACCAGGCCCGGCCCAGGATGGCAGAACAAAGGACTTCCTCTGAGAGAGGGTGTTACACCCTCTCCCTTTGGAAAATGGTGTGAAGGCAGGGGAGGAGTAGCCTCCCCCAGCCTCTGGAAATGCTTTCATGGGCACACATGGTGCCCATTTCTGCATAAGCCAGTCTACACCGGTTCAGGGACCCCTTAGCCCTGCTCTGGCGCGAAACTGGACAAAGGAAAGGGGAGTGACCACTCCCCTGACCTGTACCTCCCCTGGGAGGTGCCCAGAGCTCCTCCAGTGTGCTCCAGACCTCTGCCATCTTGGAAACAGAGGTGCTGCTGGCACACTGGACTGCTCTGAGTGGCCAGTGCCAGCAGGTGACGTCAGAGACTCCTTCTGATAGGCTCCTTCAGGTGTTGCTAGCCTATCTTCTCTCCTAAGTAGCCAAACCCTCTTTTCTGGCTATTTAGGGTCTCTGTCTTTGGGGATTCTTCAGATAACGAATGCAAGAGCTCATCCGAGTTCCTCTGCATCTCTCTCTTCACCTTCTGCCAAGGAATCGACTGCTGACCGCGCTGGAAGCCTGCAAAACTGCAACATAGTGGCGAAGACGACTACTGCAACTCTGTAACGCTGATCCTGCCGCCTTCTCGACTGTTTTCCTGGTGGTGCATGCTGTGGGGGTAGTTTGCCTCCTCTCTGCACTAGAAGCTCCGAAGAAATCTCCCGTGGGTTGACGGAATCGTCCCCCTGCAACCGCAGGCACCAAAGAACTGCATCACCGGTACCCTGGTTCTCCTCTCAGCACGACGAGCGAGGTCCCTTGAATCCAGCAGCTCTGTCCAAGTGACTCCCACAGTCCAGTGACTCTTCAGTCCAAGTTTGGTGGAGGTAAGTCCTTGCCTCCCCACGCCAGACTGCATTGCTGGGAACTGCGACTTTTGCAGCTACTCCGGCCTCCGTGCACTTCCGGCAGGAATTCCTTTGTGCACAGTCCAGCCTGGGTCCACGGCACTCTAACCTGCATTGCACGACTTCCTAAGTTGTCCTCCGGCGACGTGGGACTCCTTTGTGCGACTTCAGGTGAGCACCGTTTCACGCATCCTCGTAGTGCCTGTTTATGGTACTTCTGCGGGTGCTGCCTGCTGCTGAAAGGGCTCCTTGTCTTGCTCGACGCCCCCTCTGTCCCCAGACACAATTGGCGACATCCTGGTCCCTCCTGGGCCACAGCAGCACCCAAAAACCCTAACCGCACGATTTGCAGCTAGCAAGGCTTGTTGGCGGTCTTTCTTCAGGAAAACACTTCTACACAACTCTCCACGGCGTGGGGGATCCATCCTCCAAAGGGAAAGTCTCTAGCCCTTGTCGTTCCTGCAGCACCTTCAGCTTCTACTGTCCAGTAAAGCTTCTTTGCACCCACAGCTGGCATTTCCTGGGCATCTGCCCATCTCCGACTTGCTTGTGACTTTTGGACTTGGTCCCCTTGTTCCACAGGTACCCTCGACTGGAAATCCATCGTTGTTGCATTGCTGGTTTGTGTCTTTCCTGCAGAATTCCGCTATCACGACTTCTATGTCCTTTGCGGAACTTTAGTGCACTTTGCACTCACTTTTCAGGGTCTTGGGGTGGGCTATTTTTCTAACCCGTACTATTTTCTAATAGTCCCAGCGACCCTCTACAAGGTCACATAGGTTTGGGGTCCATTCGTGGTTCACATTCCACTTTTGGAGTATATGGTTTGTGTTGCCCCTATCCCTCTGTGTCCCCATTGCATCCTATTGTAACTATACATTGTTTGCACTGTTTTCTAATACTATTACTGCATATTTTGGTATTGTGTACATATATCTTGTGTATATTTGCTATCCTCATACTGAGGGTACTCACTGAGATACTTTTGGCATATTGTCATAAAAATAAAGTACCTTTATTTTTAGTATATCTGTGTATTGTGTTTTCTTATGATATTGTGCATATGACACTAGTGGTACTGTAGGAGCTTCACTCGTCTCCTAGTTCAGCCTAAGCTGCTCTGCTAAGCTACCATTATCTATCAGCCTATGCTGCTAGACACCCTATACACTAATAAGGGATAACTGGGCCTGGTGCAAGGTGTAAGTACCCCTTGGTACTCACTACAAGCCAGTCCAGCCTCCTACACTAGGGAATTATATGGGTGTACCAGTATGCCAATGTGAATTGGTGAAATTGGTCACTAGCCTGTTAGTGACAATTTGGAAAGCAGAGAGAGCATAACCACTGAGGTTCTGGTTAGCAGAGCCTCAGTGAGACAGTTAGTCATCACACAGGGAACACATACAGGGCACACACTTATGAGCACTGGGGCCCTGCCTGGCACGGTCCCAGTGACAAATAGACTAAAACAACATATATACAGTGAAATATGGGGGTAACATGCCAGGCAAGATGGTACTTTTCTACACCAGTGATGCAGTCTTTTGGTGTCTGCGTTAGCAGGGGGAAGATTCCGTCGACCCACGGGAGATTTCTTCAGAGCTTCTGGCAAGGTCCCAGTGACACATGGACTAAAACAACATACATAAAGTGAAATATGGGGGTAACATGCCAGGCAAGATGGTACTTTCCTACAGTAGGGCTTGAATGAAAGGGTTGGCAAGGACAGCTTGGAATGATATGAAATTCATTCCAAAATAGACCTGTGCTGATTCAGCTCTCACTGGCTGGCACATGGAGAAGGGGGGGCAGGAGGGCAGGTATGCACCAAACAGTTTGGGGGGACCTTATTTTCAATTTTAAAAAGGCATGTGGGGCAAAAAAGGAGAAACAAAGACAACAGAACAATGACCAGACAAAATAGTCCCTCATGCACTGAAATCCATGACATCAGTAATGGAAGGCTAGATACCAATAAATCAAAAGACGGAGACACCAACATGCTCCTAGGTGGGGCAAGATAGAGAAAAATACCAATAAATCAGGAGCAGGGAAGTCAGATAAACAAGATCTCCATCCAGTCATGAGTAAGGAATTGCCCAGGCTTTGTATTGCATTGTTTCCAACAAATCTTCATTAACCTAAAGCAAAAACTGTTTGTAGGCGAGACCTTAAAAGGAAGGGACCAGAAAGACCATGTCTGAAGGCAGAGCAAACTACAGACAGTTGAGGAGAATCCCTTTGTCAGTTTTGGGACAAAAGGAGGTGCAAAATGTACACCCCAAAACTGTGGACAGCCATATCAGGCCCCACTCGATCCCAGCACGGAACAGGGTGCAAGATGTAGCCCACCAGCACTCCTCATACAAAGCAAAAATGGAGGTAGATCTTAGGGCTGCAGAATGAAACAGGGAGTCAAAGCCTTCTCCCCTAAGCACAGACATCAAGCAACAAAATAGTGCACATGGGACAGAACCTAATTATATCTCCGTGCGGGGCACCTTGCCTTTAGGAGGGACAGGGCTCCACCTCTTGCATTTTCCAAAGCATGATGAATGTCTGTTAGGCTGAGCAAAGTTCAGCCGGACAGACACTCATCCTGTTAATTTCAGACAGCCAGGCATTTTACATGCACTAATGCACAGGCGCTTGAGCAGAGCTTTACCAGGTTGAAGATTGAAGATTGAAGGTTGAAGGTTGAAGGTTGAAGGTTGAAGATTGAAGGTTGAAGGTTGAAGATTGAAGGTTGAAGATCTCACAGCTCTCAGGGTAGTGCTCTCATCAGCCCAACAAAGTCCTGAAAGGTCCTCTGCTTCGTGACAAGAGGGCACGTCACCAATAGTGTTAGCCATCGGGGCTTCAGTTTCAAGCCTGAACTGCCCAGGGCTGACTGTCTATCAACGATGCCTCGTCACTGAGAGAGGCAGGGTCAGCAAGTCTCTTTGGCCCCACCCCACTCTGTGAGGAGTTAGGAAAGGTCCTTATCTCAGTGACTGACCCATGATAAGGTTAGCCAACGAGAGGAGGTGGGGGTCTTCTATTTGTGCTTCCTGAAGCATACCACTCCTTCCGGTGCTTTTGTGCTGCCCCATCCCTCCACCTGGTGGTCCTAGGGTCACCAGCGCTGCCTGATTCTTTTTCAGTGTTAAGGTGCGTGTGTGTATGTATGAATGTATGTGTATTTGTACAAATCCGGATGGGTGTGTGAAGGTGTATAAGTGTATGTGCTTGCGAATGCTGCGTGGGAGTACTTGCGCTTGTGAGTAGATGGCTGTGGGTGAGTTTGCATGTGGATGGGAAGGTGTGAGTATGTGTGCATGCTTGTGAACACATGTGCTCGACTGGGCTTGAGCTTGGGTGTCAGTGAGTGCGCTTGCGGATGGGTAGGTGTCAGTATGTGTGTGCGCTTGTGAGTGGTAGGGTGAAAGTGAGGGTGCATGTGTGTATGTGTGAGTGGAGGGGTGGGAGTGAGGGTGCATGTTTGTGCCTTCCTGTACCAGCCACCCCAATATTCATAAAAATTAGAAGCCATCACTTTCCCCATCAGTAAAAGAAATATAAAAAAAATTGTGCAGGGTTCAAATTCAGAAATCATACAATGCAGAGCGGGCTGAGTGCAGTTTCAGGAATACAAGCAGCATAGAGGAGAACCCACCATACCAAGCAAAAGATGGAGCAAAAGTGAGAATAGGATAGCGGAGGAGTTTAAGATTTCTCTTTTAGGTAAGTAGCTGTGTACCTCCTTCCACTGTGTAGAGACACTGCATGACACATGACTAGAACTAGTAAGCGATGAGGTCGTACATTGGAGAAATAGGGAGTCAAAACACCAAACCCACAAGCACCAGCTCACTGAGCAATGCACATACAACAGGCAAGGCTGAGCCTTTGCAGGTGAAAAGGGGCAACCCCAAGTCAAACTCTAATCATGAAAAAGGAGGGATGGGAAGACCACACAATGTGATAAGTCAGAGATGGATCAATCACACACATTCTATGATGACAAAGCCCAGCACAGAGCACAAGTCAAGTCCACCTCCCAGGAAGGATACATGAAAACCAGCAAAAGAGGAGAAACTTCAGAAAATGGGAGAAAGAAAGAGGAAGACGCTTAGCAGGATGGAAAGGAGAGGACTGTAAGAGCAGAATGAGACAGAGAAAGGGGATGAGATAAATGAAGTTTTAGACAGGATGAAAGAGCCAATAAGACAGCGAGAACAAGAGAGGGGCATTGGCCTTGGGCCACCTGCTGACTAAAATCAGCCTGGCAGTAGATTTACCTGTGGAGTGGGAAGGAGTCAAGGATCTGAACGGATAAAAGCAGAATTGTTTTTAGGATGTAATCACTGTACACTGCACCACAATATAGCAAATCCATCATGACCACTTTTTCAAAGGCTGAAATTTGTGCTCTTAAGCACCACTCCCTGGAACCATTTGGAGGAATGAATACAGTGACAGAGTATGGCCTCCCACCCACCTGAATCCCTTCCACCTCAATCCGGAGGATGCACCACGTGCCATGGCCAGAGTCTCTCCAGGGATCCGGGGCCTGATGAGGGGAAAGGGGTCACTTTCCACCTATTGTCACAGTGAACATGCTTTCCTCGCACCCAAACCCCTTTCCATGCACCCCATTGTGTCTGGTGTTATGAACTTTACTCCTGCCACTGACACTAATTTACTGATGACCATATGCAGCAGTGAAAAGCTTTTAGACATTTTGCAAACAAACAGTAACTTCCACATTTGTGGCGCTCAGCAACTTTTGCAGGCCCTGCCAGACTTGAAAGCACATTTCAAGTGCACAGTCAAGGTTTACAGTATAGCCCACTTGTGTGAATGCGCTCTTCTAAAAGAAGATACTTGCAGACCTAGGAAGCGCATTGGAGTACAGATGTCTGGGTGAACCTGCAGAGTTTCCATCCATTATATGATCTTTGTATTATTCATTTTGTTGAATATTTCCATAATACACCAACCCAGAGATCTTACATATCTTTGATCACTCTGTACTACAGCCGTGTGTTTGGCCACCTAATTTGTGCTCGTCCCCTCACGTGGCTGTAGCTATCGTTCTAGCCTTATAAATGATTGGCTTTAGGGTACATTCACTAGCCACCAACCTCTGAAGTTGTACTACGCCAGTTGTAAGCTGCCGCACTAGTGTTTACAAAAGTGGGAATTCCACATACTTCTAACAAGTGATTTTGAATTACGCAAATTAACTTATACCTTTTCTTTCTCGTTATCATTTTTAAAAATGTTTTAATATTTGTAAATCGTTTTATTGTAATATTTTTTAATAGTTATAGCAGGGGAACGTTGAAGGGAAAATAGTGTTAAGTCAGTTTGAACTTCGGGTCCAGTCCATGCAACATTTTCTGGATCTCGCAAAGATATTTCTCTGCAGACTTCGGGAAAATTTTATCAAAACTTTGCAACCTTTATGAAGGTGCCATCATGTAAAAAATGTATAAAAAATGCTCTTGCATAACAACGTTTTGAGACAGCATACCTGGAAAACCAGTTAAGTAAAGAACTTTCACACAAAAATGTTTTGAGAATTATTTTTCCGCAAAACGTTTTTTGTATGAGTTTTTAAATTGTGCACAGTCAATCAACTGAACAAAACTTCACAGCCCAATTGTTCAGACCCTTAATCTACATCTGATAAATTGTAAGACAATGAGTTTCTTCCCTGGCACTGATGTACTACAATAGATAACTCTGAATAGTTGCAAATGTTCCTTATGTCAACAGTGGGATATGTTCGTTTTCCAAATGAAGTGGGTTTTTGTTCTGGTAAGCCAACTAATTACATAGTGAAACATTCATTCAATCATTCAATCAAGTCTGATTTGTAAAGCACGGCTTGTCACCCGGAAAGGTATCCAGGCGCTTGCTGCCGGTCTCAGTTGAAGCGCCTGGTGTTGAGCTGCTTCCTGGAGAGGGACAGCGAGGGCACGGTGCAGAGGTGGAAGGGGAGAGTATTCCAGGCTATGGCGCTGTGGTGGGAGCAGCGTCCTCCTAACTGACAGCGGCGTATGCACGGTTCTGTGCGCGGGCAAAGTGTGCGGAGCGGAGGATCCTGGGAGCTTGGTGGAAGTGCAGACGGTGGTTCATGTAGGCAGGTCATAGGTCATGGAGGTCTTTGTCGGCATGGGTCAGGAGCTTGAATTGGCATCTCTTCTGGACCGGGAGCCAGTGGAGGTCCTTTAGGCGTTGGGTGAGGTGGCTTCTCTTGGGCAGGTTGAGGGTCAGTCTGGCAGTTGCGTTTTGGACCATCTGGAGATTTTGAATGAGTTCAGAGGTGGTGCCTCTATATAGAGTGCGTTAACCTAGTCCAGTCGGACGGTGATGAGGGTCTCCATCACCGTCTTCCTGGTGCTGATGGGGAGCCGTTAAGGGTTTATTATGAACCAGTTGTTTAGTCTTTTGAGTAACGCCCTCTGGTCCCATCCAATATTTCCCACATGGTCTGATATAAGACTTTAGAGAGATCTCACTTTATTAAGACCCTTTTATCCTAAAGCTACCACATCCATTCTTTAATTGTCTGGATGAGGGAGGCGAGGACTAAATAAGACAATATTATGTCTTACCACTGACTGATGTGTGTGCGTATTGTTTGCAAGGATTGGCAGCAAATCACTACTAGATCACAACTATATATCAGTCACTCGCCGCAATATGGTCATTGAGTCACTGAGGCATTCTCATGGTTAGATCTATCTCAAACCTTCCATGTTTTGGTAGTTATGGTAGCTTGTGTACTTCCTTCTTCTCTGTTTTAGTGTTTTCCATCAAGGGATGTCCCATTAGTCACATGAAGTCTTAGCTGAAACCCATGGGGCTGATGCTGAGTTATACTGTGTCAAAGCAGCTCCCTAACACAGCTCCATACAACTAAGCTGCGTATAGACTTCAGTTGAAAAATAAAATGAGTGTGAGGACCTTGAACAGTTCAGAAATGGATTTGACAAACTTTTTTAATACGGTGGATGACGCAAGTCGAGACAGTAAGTCCACCCCCTCGTCTTCCGACGCACTTTCATTATATAAGCTCAGTCCTGGCATTTAAATATGTTTACCAAGAGGTTCACATGTTATTTTCTGCTTCTGGGCTCAGTTTTCAAACTAATTAAGTTGTCCCTTATTGTTAGTTAGGAGATGGAAGATGCTACTTAAATTCGTATTTGTACTTGTTTAGTTTGTGCTTTAATTGGATATGTTCACAGGAGGTTATGTCAGTGTTGTACTATTCCTGCTTTCCAATGATCTTTGCTCCAGTTCCTGTTTTTCATATTTAAATAATATGTTAGCTCTCATTTGGCCCTATGTGCGTCATTGTCCTTCTGAACCGAGTGTGCTTTTTAATTGCTGTATTTCTGTCTTGTTTTTTGTGTATTTAATTGTTTGTGGTATCGGCTGCACTCTAAGGTTTTCTGACCATTGTCACTTGCTTGAGAGGTCGCCTGTCCATGGGTGCCCTGTTGGACCACCTTGGCATGAGTCTGCTCTGAATATGTTTGCTCTCAGGCTCCTATCATGGCAGTGATTGTCTTCCCAGACCTCCCTCAACTCATCTCTGCATTGCTTGGAGTAAACCCAAGTCTCAGTGCGAGAGGGGGGAGTCAGATTGGTTCTGATGACAGAGCTTAATGTTTCCACCAGTCGTGGCTCCTCCATTAGGGTGGAGGAGCGTCGCCTCCTTGCCCCCCGCCAGCAGCAGCCGCTGCAAATCCTTTTCAAACAAAATGATAATAAACCATGTTAAGGGGCGGGGCACTGAGGATGACGAGATGAGGGTAGTGGACTGTTCACTCCCCTCACTGTGCATGTATGTTTGGCCAGCCGTCTCGGGCCGGCCAAACACACATGTGCAGTAGGCTCTCTCCAGCCCAGCAACACAGTTTCCAGGCTGGAAAGAGCCTGCACAGGCTTCCAGCCTGCCTGGGAGCACCCTGGCTGGTCGCTCACAGCCAATCCTGATGCTGCTTTGAGCAGCGTCAGGATTGGCTGCAGGGCAGGGTGGGAGCCTGTGCCCGCCTGCAGCGACGGGAGAGGGGCGGAGCAGCAGCGAAGAAGCAGGTAAGTGATTTTTTTTTATTAACCCCACCCAGCACAGTCCCCCTAAATCCGTTCGCTGCCCAGCTCCAACAAAGCCTTGCAAGCCGCTCCTGGTTTCCACAAGGGGATAAAGAAATTCCCTCTCCACTGGTACAGGTGGGGGTACCAGCTCAGCCCACTGTTTTCCTACTTACCGCCTCATATTCATCTGTTGGTTCAAATGCAATTCAACTCTAGTAAATGCCTTCCGGAGAGACACACAGCCTGTCACCCCCTACTTCAGTGATACTCATAGTACGGCCTGGGGTCCGCATGCGGCCCTCCTGACCTTTACATGTGGCCCCTGGTCAGCTGTTTACTCGGCTTATCACTAACATTGAAAAAGAAGTTAAGTGAACAGGCAAACCTTTATTGAAAGGTTAATTGAAGTTACATAAAGGAAGTAACTAGGTGATCCTGCGCCGTCTAACACCTTCATTGTTTCATATATCTTACAGCAAAAGTGTAAAAATATGATAAAGTCCCCTCAACATTAAAAAATTGTATTTCACTAACATGCAGATTGCACAACCTTTACCCCCTACTATATCAAATTATATCATTGCAGAAAAGTATTTTTTAAGAGTAATAATTTTCAAACATTCATTCTTCCCCCCACCAATAAAGTCAATAGTGAACGAAGGTGCAAGTCAATTGTTAAGTACACATTTTGGGCTGAGTTCCTATCATACATGAAAAACATTATACTTAATTAAATCAAAAACAGGAGAATGTTTTGTACAATGCACATCCAGAATTCATGTACTTTGATGTCCTTTTATATATGATAATGAAGAAAAAGAAGGGAAAGTGAAATTAAACAATTGTCCAAGGTCACATGATTTTGTAAAGTGGGGAAGCCGGGATTAATGCTAGTTTTTTTGGCTTCACATTGTGCAGTTCAGTCACTGGATGTATATGCTTTGCTTCTTCTACTTACACTCACCTTACCGGCACATACCCACCCCTGTTCCCCGACTGCCACCCAGCTTGCATCAATCCAGCCCTCGGTCAAATCACAGACAAAATCTTTTGGCCCCTGGGAAAATGTTTGTGAGAAGCCATGGCCTAGTTGAACGTGCTTGCAGTGGTTGTGTCAATTCCAGATCTTGAAATTGCTGAACAACACCCAGTCCATCCTCCAAAATTGCCCAGGGTTTTAGGACACCTCTGTGAATCAGAGGTTTAAGTTGACCACTTGTTTGTTATCTTTATTCAGCTGAGAGTCTAGTAAAATATATGCAGAGGATGCTGTTTAGCTCATCTCTACAGACAACAGATGCCTCTGACTGCCAGAGAGTCATCAGTGAACTTCAGACCACCACTGGAGGCACCATAGTGGCTGCCTGGCATGAAAACACCTCCATTTATACCGGGCGGGCATGCAGCACATCGTGAAGTCAAAGTCATGATTGGTCCAGTGGAGAATTCCCGTTGTGTACTATCCAGTTCAGAGTGGTTTAATGAAATGTACATGTTGCTGGCAGTGCTGTTGTAATCTATCATGAGAGCATATCCTTGTTCCACCCTAAACATAGCACCCTGTCACTTGACGCCATGCTCCGTACCCTTGTATGCCACCTGAAAGATGCATCACAGACCAATATAGCCATACTCCATACCCGTGCGTGCGATCTGGAAGATGGATCACAGACCAAAATATCCATATGCCATTTACATGCATGCCTTCTGAAAGATGCATCAGAGACCATTGTAGTCATGCTCTGTGCCCATGTGCACCATCTGAAAGATGCATTACAGACCATTACAGCCATACTCCATACCCAAGCACGCCATCTGAAAGATGCATCACAGACCATTATAGCCATGGACGCCATCTGAAAGATCCATTACAGACCACTATAGCCATAGTCTATACCCATGCACGCCATCTTAAAGATGCATCACAGACCATTATAGCCATACTCTGTATCAATGCAAGCTATCTGAAAGATGCATCACAGACCATTATAGCAATACTCCGTACCCATGTGGGCTGTTTTAAAGATGCATCCGAGACCATTGTAGTCATGCTTTGTGACCATTTGAAAGATGCATCACAGACCATTAGAGCCATACTCCATTCCCAAGCACACCATCTGAAAGATGCATCACAGAACATTATAGCTATACTCTATTTCCATGCGGGCTATCTGAAAGATGCATCACAGACCATCATAGCCATACTCTGTATGCATGTGCACCATCTGAAAGATGCATCACAGACTATAATAGCCATACTCTGTATGCATGTGCACCATCTGAAAGATGCATCACAGACCATCATAGCCATACTCTGTATCCATGTGCACCATCTGAAAGATGCATCACAGACCATCATAGCCACACTCTGTACCCATGTGGTCTATCTGAAAGATGCATCACAGACCGTTACAGCCATACTCCTTATCCATGCGGGCTGTCTGAAATATGCATCACTGACCCTTAATGCTATACTCTATATCCATGTATGCCATCTGAAAGATGCATCACAGACCATTATAGCCATACTCTGTATCCATACGAGCTTTCTGAAAGATGCATCACTGACCCTTATTGCTATACTCTATATCCATGTATGCCATCTGAAAGGTGCATCACAGACCATTATAGCCATATTCTGTATCCAATTACGGCATCTCAAAGATGCATTACAGACTATTGTAGTCATACTCCATATCCATGCAGGCTAGCTGAAAGATACATCACAAACCATTACAGCCATACTCTGTATCCATGTACACCATCTGAAAGATGTGTCACAGACCATTGTAGCCATACTCTGTATCCATGTGCACCATCTGAAAGATGCATCACAGACCATCATGGCCATACTCTGTATCCATGTGGGCTATCTGAAAGATGCATCACAGACCATTATAGCCATACTCCGTACCCATGTGGGCTGGTTTAAAGATGCATCCGAGACCATTGTAGTCATGCTTTGTGACCATGTGCACCATTTGAAAGATGCATCACAGACCATTACAGCCATACTCTGTAACCATGTGGGTTATCTGAAAGATGCATCACAGACCATTTCAGCCAAACTCAGTATCAATGCAAGCTATGTGAAAGATGCATCACAGACCATTATAGCCATACTCCATAACCATGCAGGCTATCTGGAAGATGCATCAAAGATCAAAATACCATACGCCGTTTACATGCATGCCATCTGAAAGATGCATCAGAGACCATTGTAGTCATGCTTGTGCCCATGTGCACCATTTGAAAGATGCATTACATACCATTACAGCCATACTCCATACCCAAGCACACCATCTGAAAGATGCATCACAGACCATTATAGCCATGGACGCCATCTGAAAGATCCATTATAGACCTCTATAGCCATACTCTATACCCATGCACTCCATCTTAAGTATGCATCACAGACCATTATAGCCGTACTCCGTATCCATGCAAGCTCTCTGAAAGATGCATCACAGACCATTATAGACATACTCCGTATCCATGCAAGCTATCTGAGAGATGCACGCCAGGCCCTTATAGCAATACTCCGTACCCATGTGGGCTGGTTTAAAGATGCATCTGAGACCATTGTAGTCATGCTTTTTGACCATTTGAAAGATGCATCACAGACCATTATAGCCGTACTCCGTACCCATGCAGGCCATCTAGAAGATGCATCACAGACCATCATAGCCATACTCTTTATCCATGTGGGCTATCTGAAAGATGCATCACATACCATTATAGCCATACTCTGTATCCATACGGGCTTTCTGAAAGATGCATCACTGACCCTTATAGCTATACTCTATATCCATGTATGCCATCTGAAAGGTGCATCACAGACCATCATATCCATACTCTGTATTCATGCAGGCTAGCTGAAAGATGCACCACAGACCATCATAGCCATACTCTGTATTCATGCTGGCTAGCTGAAAGATGCATCACATACCATTACAGCCATACTCCTTATCAATGCAAGCTATCTGAAAGATGCGTCACAGACCATTCCAGCTATACCCCGTATCCATGCAAGCTATCTGAAAGATGCATCACAGACCCTTATATCCATGCGCTGTATACATGCACATCATCTGAACGATGCATCACAGTCCATTGCCATCATGCTCTGTGCCCATGTGCACCATCTGAAAGATGCATCACATACCACTGTATCCATACCCTGTTTCCACGTGGGCTATCTGAAAGGTGAATCACAGATCACTAGATGAACAACTCATGAACAACTCATGAAGGAACATGAGCAGTTTGACTGTGAACTAGGTGTCCGTCCATCGTTATTTGGTAATATACATCATTCTCCTGTAGTGTATTTGTGTTCCTAATAACTCGCTTTCTCCCAATCACAGTTATAGTTAAGGATTGCTGACTGACTCTTCTTCTGGGTCTCGAAGCGTTTAATATTTCTGTTTGCTGCTGAGACCTCAGATCACTTGTAAAGTGATTTCACACAACGTGTTACTTTGGTACATTGTGCTGCAACAGGGTCCCTTGCTGCTTAGGTTTACTTCTGCTGTGAGGTGTGCCTCCTCTGGAGGTACCTACACCAACATGTCACTCTGTATGAGTTGGGCTCATCGTATCTTCACAATCCTGCAATTATTTGGGTTGGGTTTCCTATTCTGGATTTTGGGTATCCCCAAAGTTTGCCATCTTTGACAATGGGTAGTTGTGAAACATTTCGTGCGAGGATGGTGCAAATGTCTGTCTTACTTCCCACTGGCTTCGAGAGAGAACACTCTCTGATTGGCCTTTGAATATTGCCTTTGGGAATCTTTTTAAGCCTGTAGTATTACTGCTACTTGATTGGAAAGTTTTTTAAGTCTCAATTGTGTTGATGAAAGAGCAGGCCCTACTTCTTGGCTTTTCTGTCAGTATTAGTCTGCAGTGGGCTTGGGGATTAGACTCCTGTATTGTAGTCTATCAGAGCATGCCCTGATTGATTGGTGCACCACACTTTCAGGGAATGGCTATTCTCATAAACACTTCTTTCCCCTGGGTGTTGTTGAGTTTAGTTGAGTGTAGGTTTGGGGAAGACAACATGATCATTCCCCAACTTTGTCCTTGCTAAGACTCAAATTCTTCAATGATGTAATGCTCCTGGCTCTTATACACCTGCCTGCCCCTCTGTTCCTGCTATGAACTATCTCACAGCCATCAGGTGTTGTCCTATATGTAGAGCATCACATCTTTCTGGTAGTAGATGATGATGTCCCCCCTTCTCATATTCAGTGTTCCTTCCTCCTCTCAATCCTGTCTTTTTCTCGCAACCAGTCCTGTCGCTATAGTCCCTACATCCCCATGTTCCTGATTGAATAGATCTTAAAGGTTTCCTTGTGTTATGTCAGAGCCATTCCTCTTTACTTTCTCTATTTAGCTTTCTTAGGGTTGCAGATACAGTCAAGAAGGTCTCCTGTTGTTTTCACTGCCCTGGTTTATTTATTCCTTAGGACTATTTCCTTGTTGTCCTGCCTGAGCCATTTCTTGCTTTGCATTCTTTGAGAAGGGAGTAAATCATAATTTTCCTCCATTCTTTCAATCCTATAGGTCCATTGATTCATTTTCACCCTACCTCAGGTTCAGGTGCGCAGGTGAGACATCATCAACACCAACATCTCACCCTTCGAGGTCAACTGAACTTGGACTTGGTGAAGGAGGTATCAGTCAGAAACATTCAATCACAAATCAATAACATGAAACCATAAACAATTTTAGACGCCGTGAACAACACAAAATCAAACTCCAGTCCGAAAGAAGTTTCAAAGCTTTATTTCAATCCCAAAATCAATGTCACATTAATGTTGCGCAAAACTAAGTTATACACATACATGTAAACCATACGCTGACTGAAACATCTGTAAAGATTCAACTTACTAAACATCAATACTATTAGACACTTCGAAAAAATATTATAGATTAGCAACAACACAATATGAACATTATTGTTAGAATTCAAAGCAGATGATGGTGACATCATTAAATCATCAAAATACAGTTTTGGCAATTATTTTCAAATCTGGGCCATTCCTAAAACTAACCAAGATTTGGACTTGCATGTGCAGGAACGGGCTAACACATGTGAGCAAAGCAAAAAAAAAAAGGAAACAAAGTGAATTTGCAAAACATCTAACTAGGGCAACTAACTATAAAAGCATGCTGGTGTAAGTGACTAATCTAGAAAAGGAAACAAAAAAACACATTTAGTTATACCTCTCCTCATGGGACAGCATACAGAGTTGATTCGTCGAACAGAGCATGCACCTTCTCCTAGTGTCACTTGACAGCAACATCAGGATGGTGCAGAACACGAGCTGTGCATGGGACAAACCAGCAGTTCAGAATTATTTGGGATTGTTAGTACTGAACCACATAACAAAATAGGGTAATTAAAATTATAATGAGAAAACTCATCAGGGGACTCAGAGAAGAGAAAATGACAGCAGACTAAAGAAACATAGAACTGACTCTAAAGAGATCTCAAGACAGACTAACTTCAGTTTCAAGGTTCTTCACTAATTAAAATAACCAAAATCCATTTGATTGGTCCTTTGGGTGGGCACACTATGGGCATTAGTTTCAGCATCGAATTATTGCAGATGGCACCACCAAGTTCTGATACATACAGAAATCTTCTCAACAAAAAGTTTGTTGCCAGCTGCCTCTGACACAGGGTTCTGCCAAAATATTACATTTTCTAATAATTTGAAACCTGCAGTTCCTTTCGTGTGACACACAATGAACTAAGCTAATATTCTTCCACATAAGCTTTATGAATCTTCCTATGCAACTCAGCAGCTAGAAAAAATATTGTTACATTAACTGAACTTCAAAGATGCTGTAGTCCTACAATGCAATAGAACATTCAACATTACATTTGCTGCCTAGAGAAAATAATTTAGGTTAAAGGGGATAAAGTAAACAAATACAATTTTCCAGGACTGCTTGCACGGCATAGTCAAATTAAGAAAGCCTAGTGCATGTTAATACATTAATAAAACCTTTTGCACACCCATATATTCAAATTAAAGATGCAAAGCAAATAAGTTGTCTAAAACATCATTCATTTCATGTCCATGCAGTTTTTAAACATGTACTTATTTTTCTCATGTTATAAAAACCATTTAATTCAATATGTGTGTTTATTTATATTAATTTAGGAATCATAATACATTTCATTTCTACTATTTCTACTAGAAAATAATACTTTCATGTTAATATTTAATAATAATTCACACATAAATAAATGAAAACTGTTTCATGTTGAATGTAGTGTCAGAAATACGAAAGGTAGGCACAAAATGTCCACCACAATGTCCACAATTTAAACTGTGCACGTTTTCATTTCTATTTTGTTTTCTCTGCTAGGCCTTCAAAACCGCAGTTTTATTAGCTGGCATATGCTACTTCTATGCCACTAATTTATTAATAAAGTGTGACCTCTCTTAGAGGTTAGAATAAAATGCGATCTCTCTCTGAGGTTGGTATTTTAATGGGTTTTCTTCCTACTGGGTGATTAGGTCCTTTAACTGTTGTCTTGCAGGTCACCAATGAGATCAATGAGTAGCTACATACCAATCCCAGCATGACATTTAGATTGCTCTACCAGAGTTTTCTTTGCTTGCCAGAGTTTTCTGGATACTTTCACAGTCAATTAAATCTACATCACAGGAGAATTTTGACCTGTGAGATTTCATATTCTGAAATGGGGTTGATGACCTATTTTTCTATTGGAAACATTGGCCAAAATTAGATATTTGATAGAGAACACCCAACCTGACTGACAGTTTCTTATGGGTCATTCTGTGGGCTTTTACTTGTGTGTGGAAGTCACTTTCCCCTCCATGCAGTTCATTCCAATCCTATCTTTAAGCATCTCTGAATGTAGCACCGATCCTGGACCACTTTGATTCATCACCATCTCATTGTTCTTTCATGAGAACCCAAGTCGTCAAGCATTAGACCAATCGTAGCATGGGAATTTCAGCAACACAGGATCCTCTGAGATATTAGCACAGGTCTCTCTCCTTTTCTGTTCCTTGCAGTGAGCTTTTTCATGAAAACGCACTGCCCCATTACTGGTATTCCTCTGAACTAAATTGCTGAAGAGATTCTCAGGGTTCTACTCTAGTCTATTGTTTTTAAATGTCTACTATTTCTTTTGTTGTATCCTCTCTAAAATAGGTGAATGATAGCAACTTTACGTCAATGTCTGTTCATGCTCTAATGAAGGCAGGCCTTGTTTTTATTGTTGCCGTTAACCATTGGTGTATGGTTTAAGAAGTAATCCAGCAAAGTCAGAAATGCGGGGCTAGTTAGATAACAACTGCCTTAAAGATACCTAAAATGTTGGGCAGCTCGCTAAATAGTCTGATTTAAGATCTTGGATTTTAAAATGAAGGACCCACTGTCACCTCTAGCATAGATATAAAACATAAATTGTTGTGGCGTTCCATATTTAATGACCATTACAAAGATTGTTTGCCTCTCTTTCCAAGCACAGAAACAGGTGAAACAAAAGCTATTACAGGTGTAGAAAGCCCTTCACCTAAGCCCACCAAATCTAGGGATGATCAATCCCCCTTCAGACCATGGAGGTAGATTTACTCCATCCCTTGACTGGAGTAAAATTCATACAGTTTCCAGCATTGAAACAGCAAAGCAAGAATTTCTTTGGGTGTTCATAAGTGTCAAAGGCTAACCATGCTATGGAATTTCCATTTTCCAAATCCTTCTTTTGTGGAGGAGACCACTGCACATGTAATTACCTCTGATAGGAATCCCTCTGCGAATTCCTGGAAAGTGCACAATGAGTCAATTTGGTTGTAAATTTATGATCCTTTCTAAAAAGGGCCTAATGTGATGTTTTTGATAAACACACACATTCAAAATATAATCTTACATAAAATCCCTTATTAAAAAAAAGCTAAAAAAAGATAAGCTTCCAATTTTAACACAATTTAAAATCAATCTGTCAGTTTAACATGATGTGAAATTAATTTCTCAGTGTTAATAAGTTTAAGGATTTCATATCTCAGAACACATCATGCTCTTTTTCCAAGGCTTTCATGTAAGTTCTCGGTCATTAATAATCATGAACATTTGCCTCTACCAGCACCTGGGCTTTTTATTGTGCCTCTTCACAAATGCATTTTCCTTTTGCTGATCCTCATTGATTGTTCTTCAGATGAGTAACTTAGTGTACAATTTTATAAACAGCACCATTAGCCTGAAGTGAAGGAGCTCCAATCCTTCAGTTTTTTTTCATCCGAGCTCATTTTCAAAAGTTCTTGCTTCAGTACTTAGCATAGTGGGTTGAGTGTTTTAAAGTGCTCTTAATCTATTAATGTAATCTTCTTTCGTCTGCAAAATCCCTGGAAACAGAGCGCATTAACTTGCCTCATTGTGTTTTTGAAGTCAGTTTGCAGCTCACAGTAATAATAAGTTTTCCCACACAGTGCTTGATGCCACAATATTGTTCATTCGAAAGCCTGTAATATCAGGAGTTACTAACTTTTTCTAAACTTTCCCATACTCCTTTGTTGGTGAATTTTTGTTAACATTTTTAGTTTTATATAGAGATTTATTCACTTAACAAATCCTGAATCCTTCAACTTTATATCAATTAACAATTCCTAAATTAAAGATAAATTCCTAGAAACACATTATAAACGTTTGATTCATTTCAATTCTCTTTGAGACATTTAGGCTTCCTTCTGACCATAAAGCAATTGCTCTTTACCCTATAGTCTTTACTCGACAGGGAGTCACCACGCAGGTAAGTACCACGCAGGCTCTTTTTGGTATCTCTGCTGTACTGCAGCACACAGTTAAGTATTTTTCTTAAATTACATAATTACTATCTCAATAAAAAAGGAATGTAAGGGTTATGAGATTTGTAAGGGTTAAGGAAAGGGTAAGGGTAATGGACGGTAGAGGTAACTGAGGGCAAGATGTTAGGGTTAACGGGTGAGCAGAGGTAAAAGTAGGTAAGGGTTTTTTGGGGTTCAAGGGTGGGTAGAGGTAAAGGTCTATAAGGGATTTTCAGGATTCAGGGGGGAAGAGGCAAAGCAATGTAAGGATTTTTTAGGGTTCATTGACTAGTAGAGGTAAAAGGAATTCAGTTTTTTGGGGGGTTCAGGGCAGGTAGAGGTAAAGAGAGATAAGGGTTTTTTAGGGCAGTGTTTCCAAATCTTTTGACTCCTGAGGAACCCCACTGCATCACTACTGGAAGCTGGGGACCCCCAAGCAATTTGTACGATCTCAGTAATAACAAAAAAATACACAAACAAGTACACATCAAACAAATACTCAAATTACTAAAGATGTAATTATGTTATATTTAGGAAAGCCGAATCCTCAGGTCAGATTCTACATTTCCCATGTGATTTCTGTTTTAATTTTTTTAAATCTTGTTCACATAAATATGTGGTGGGAAAAAGAAGTAAAACCATAAGGGCCTCTCATCTCTCCATAGCCTTTCTGTCACATGTAATTATTTGTTTTATAACACCTCTCATACCAGTGCAGGGTGTTCAATCACTTTACAGGGGACTACACGTAGTAGGATTCACATATCATTCATACTTGAAGGCTTTTTCTAAGAGTGTTTGGTCTGGAGAAGCACAAACTCAGGCTTCAGAACATAACACAGTGGCTAACATTGACTTTAATAGTAAGAATGCTATTCTACGCAAGCAAACCTTTTTTAGCAGCATTAGGATAAAGAAAGACTAGGAAAAACATAACTTTCAAATTTGAGCCATGCAGTTTGCTTGCAGCTCTTGGATGGCAGTTCATAGCTCACTGTGCTAGATTAGGATTGTAATTTATGAAATGCACAGTGACAAAATAATCTCTGTGACAAAAGCAGTAACCCACTGTACTTTGCATGATATATACGTTCTTTGAAGCAGACACATTAACCAACTGTGCTACTTAAGATGAGTCAAATCTGCACTAGACTAAATTGCCATCTCTCTCCAGCAGGTACATTCATCACCAGAGTGATCTTGACACTTTTACTTTTGTTCGAAAGCTGCTAGAGGTACAAGGAATTTTGCAGAGCTTTTAAAATTGCTGCACAAATGAAGTAATAAATATAAAAACATGCAGCAAGAGGCCCCAGCGGGAGAAGTGCTTTCCTGCCGGTCCACGCCTGTGGACCTCCTGGAAATGTGTCATAGACAACTGGGGGTCCACGGACCACAGTTGGAAACCAGTGTTTTAGGGTTTTGGGGAGGGTAGAAATAAAGGGGTGAAGGTTTCTTAGGGTTCAGGGGTTCGGGGTGGGGAGAGGCAAAGCGGGGTACGTTTTTTTAGAGTTCAAGGGTGAATAGAGATAGAGGGAAGTAAGGGATCTTTAGGATTAAAGGGAGAGTAGAAGTAAATGGATGTTGGTGGTTTAAAAAACAATGCAGGTTACCTCCCAAAAAGAAAAATGAAAGAAATGGGGGTTGGGATGCCCCACCCCCCCAAAAAAAAAAAACGAAAGTATAAGAATGCCGGATTTTACCACAGCATTGTGGGGTAAAGGCATGCATTCCATACTTCTGCATGGTTGTACAACTCGTTGTACAGGTCAGCACATTGCGATGCCTGTGGGTTAAAGGGATGCAGGGTAAAGGCTCGTATTGTAAAGTCTGATATTCATTTCATTGCAAAATATGGATAGGGAAAAGTTGCAGGTGTGCAGTTACCCTGTAACCTGGAATATCTAAATTAAACACAAGAAGTGGAGAAATGCTTGCACCCAATTTGCATATTAACGCCCAATTCAGGATAAGTGTCTTAAGTTGATTTTGAAATATTTTTATTGGATTTCAAAATGCAAAGAACAATCATTACAAAGAACAAAGAAAAAGTCTGGGCAAGTTCTCACTGAATGTTGGTCTACTAACGGGTCTACTAACACAATTAGATGGATGCAGTATCGTAAGGTAGACCGGGGTCGATGCAGATCCTGGCATGTGTCCGGAGGGGACCAGTTGTGAGAGAGCTTGTCGCTTCCACTGGGGAAGAAAAGTGGGTAAGGGATAAGAGTAGGGTGGGGAGGGCAGTGTAGTATGGTTGTGGTTGTTCGGGTTATCCGGTGTTGTCTGCGCATTGGCACTGGGAGTAGTAGTGTGGGTCTATAGACGAACCAGCACGGGCCTGGGGCATGATAACAATGGTGAGATCTGTAGCCTACACTGCCCAGGTGGTGTATGTGTGATATTTGTGTTGTCATGGAGGAAGATTGGATGTATGCACCTCTTGCTGGAACTGGGTTAGTAGGGTGGCCCACTGGGGAGATATTGGGCTTTTACTTCTTCAAAGCGAAGTGCATCCTACTCAGCGGCACCCCAGTTTCGTAATATACGTGCCACACAGCCAGTGGGGGAGCATTACATTATTGCCAGTGTAGCGCGAAGGTTCTCTTGTCCAGCAGGAGGGCAAGGGACTCAAAACAAGATCGGACTTTATGCTGTTTCTTGCGCTTGACTATGCCAAGAGAACATACCTCCCAGGTGGATTGGTCTGGGAGTTCCTTGATGACCTGCAGGGTTACGTGTATTGAGTGCCAATAGCTGTGTAAGGTCGGGCAGGTCCAGAGCATGTGTAAGAGGTCAGCATCAGCGGTTTGGCAGTGTGGGCATGTTGCCTGGATGTTGGGAAAAAATGGATTCAGCTGACCCGGAGTCAGGTACGCCCTGTGGAGCATGTGGAATTGAATAATTTTCAAGCATGAATTACGGGTTACAGTTTTCGGGAACTGAAGCGCTCTTTCCCACTCCTTATCATGTAGTGCCCTCTTGAAGTCTTCCCAAGTTTGGCATAAAGGGAGGAAAGAGAGGAGTGTGAGTTCAGGGATTGCTTTATAAATCCATGTAATGAGGTGCTGGCCTGTAGTTATAACCAAGATGGACTGAAGGATGGAGTGGGTGGGAGGTTCTTCATCTTTGATGCCCCAGAGAGTGATAAATGTGTGTTTGAGATGTCTATGTAAAGGAATTGCCCTGGGGAAGGCCCTTGTCCTCAATTAGGAGATGGTTGTTGGAAAATAGGCCACCTGTAACTTGTACTGAATGCTCCGTCCAGGTCTTCAAAGTGTTAGTTGTGTAGAACCCTGTCTGTCGAGGTAATCTGACCAGCAGAAGGGTGGGTGTGTATGCCGGTGTCGCAAGCCACTGAAACCTGAGGGGGCGGGGGAGGAGGGCTGTGCTTTCCGGAGTAGGAAACCACTGAGAGTCAGTATTTGTACAGATTTGTTGCTATCAGACACTTCCCCCAGATATCTGCCCACTGTCCAATGGGACAGCCATTGGAGTTGCAACGCCAAGAAATAGACCTCGAAAGATAGGGCCACCAAGCCTCCATAGTCTGTTGGGAGCTGTAGTTTAGCTAGAGCTTCTTGGTGTCATTTGGCGCCCAGATTAGGTTGGAGAGGATAGTGTCCAGTTCTTTGAAAAAGGAACATGGGGGGATTACTGGCAGGTTTGTGAAATAATATAGTAGTCGAGGTAAGATAACCATTTTCCCTAATGCTATCTTCCCCGTGTGGGCCAGGGGAAGAGACTGCCAAAACTGAGCGTGGGCCTTAATCATAGCCAGGGCTTTATGGTGATTTCTCTCATACATGTCAGTAGGGGTGTGATAGAGGTAAATACCTAAGCAACGGGTTGATTGTGCCTGCCACAGTATATGGGCATCCCCCACCCACAGCTCAAGTGGTGGTTGGTTTGGGCAGAGTGGGTATGCTGATGATTTCATCCAGTTAACTTGTAGCCCTGCCGTAGAGGCAAAGTCTGCCACAGGGGTTCTGAGGAGGTGCAAGATCCATTGTGATGTCTCGTAGGTATAACAGCAGATCCTCAGCATAAAGAGATACTGCGTGTGACCGATCCACCCCTCTCTCGATCCTCCTCACTGAGACTTAAGGCAAGGGGCTTCATTTGCAAGGGCAAAGAAGAGTGCCTTGCGCCTTGCTCAATGGGGAAATGGAGCTGAGATAAGGCGGCCCAAGTGGACACGGGAAATAGGACTGGTATAGAATAACGGGTGTACGCTAGCAGTTTTGGCCCTATCCCCATATGGGAAAGTACTGTGAATAGATAGGCCATGGTACGATATCAAAGTCTTTTCTAGATCGAGTACAAGGCATGCCGCTCTCGGAAAACAGCTTAGATCCTGGGGCCAGATGTATCAAGCGTTTTTGCATTCGCAAACAGTGCAAATGTCCGTTTGCGAATGCAAAAATGCGTTTTACGATGTACGAAAGGCATTCGCAGTGGGAAAATAAGAACGCATGAATTTTGCGAATTTTTGAGAATGTGACACGAATTAGCGTGTCGTAAAACAGCGTATCGCAAATAGTCATATGATTTACCGAATTGCTTTGTGCGAAACGCTAATTGCGATACAGAGTAGTGAATCGCAGATAGCGATCTCCTAAATTGTGCCACTATTTGTGAGATGCAGATTGCGACACGCAAAAATGGATTCGCAATGCGATGTAGCAAAAACTCGCAAATTGCGATTATTCGCAGAATGGCCGTTTGCACATGCAATTTACCACAAATTGAAACCAGGTGGTAACCAGGCACAACCTGCGTAAAGAGGCCCAGAATGCCTCAGCCCCTCTTCCACAATGGCTGCACTCTATGTCATGGCGAGGAGAATGAGGAGCTTTGCAGGTTTGAGGAGACAGGAGCGCATTTTCAGAGTGCGCATAACCCTTTTTGAGCAGACTGAGGGGGAAATATATGATAAGTACAGGTTAAGCTCAGCCATGATACTTGACCTGATAGCTGAGCTAAAACCCATTCTGCAGCGCACAACACACAGGACCAATAGCATACCCACCCATGTGCAGGTATTATGCTCCCTGCACCTACTAGCCTCAGGGAGCTATCATGGGGTCATAGCAGCAGCTGGAGGGGTATCACAGAGTGCCCTCTCTAGATTTTTCAACGCATTTCTCAATGCCATGCTGATCAGAATACAACTGTACATAAGATTCCCCAAAACCCCACAGGCATTACAACAAACCAAAGTTAATTTTTACCAGATAGCACAGTTCCCACATGTCCTAGGTGCCATTGATGGGACACATGTAGCAATCTGTCCACCATTAGCCAGCGAGTATGTGTATTGCAACCGTAAATACCATCATCCTCTGAACATACTGTGATATGCAATGCCTCCTATATCATTACCGATCTCGTGGCCAGATACCCAGGGAGCACACATGACTCCTACATCTTTCGCCACAGCGGGATACACACAAGACTGCTAGCTGGGGAGTTTGGGGAAGGATATCTACCAGGTAATTTGATAGTTCAGAATAATGCATTGATGTAAGCATGACGTCAGACAGCAAATGTACTCATTTTACTCTCTGTGCATTGAGGAGACAGTGCCTACGCAGTGCGCACCTATATGGTAACACCCTGCCTGAGCCCTGCCACTCCAGCATAGAGGAGGTGCAATGCTGCACATATGGCTACCCGCAATGTGGTAGAGTGCACTTTTGGGCTGCTGAAGAGCCGCTTCAGGTGCATCCATAGGAGTGGAGGTGCACTACAGTACAGCCCAGAGACAACATGCAAAATTGTGGCCACATGTGCTATCCTGCACAACATAGCAACCACCAGGGGCATACCAGTGGAACTCACGGAGCCAGACTCAGATGAGGATGATGATCCCTTAACACCCCTTCTACCAGCAGACAGGACCAGTGCAGCAGAAGGCAGGTAAAGACGGGCTGACATCACACGCAACCATTTTTGATGTAAGTAATGACAAATCAACTTCAATAATATGTATTTCAGTAGTTAGCATATTTATTACCTTGACTTCAGATAAAGAATGTGTCATTAGGACATAGCTATTCACAATGGGCAGACATGAACTATCAACAGTGTCACACTATTAGCATCATAGCATGACTTTATTTCTACATGTTTAGGTGGTCCTCTGTAGCCCTCAACATCCCTTCTTACGCCCACGCACTCCACTTGAGTGCTTAGTGCCCTCGCTGGCAACTTTAGTAGCAGGTTCACCTGCAGTACTGTGTCTGGCACTGCAACGCCTCGGATCAATCACAGGGACTGTCAGACTGCTGAGGCTAGAGGACTCCTCACTGTCCCCAATGCCCAGTTCACTGGTTGTGGCACTGCGTGCTGTTTGCATGGCATCCACTACGTTGGTAATTTGCACCAGTCCCTGTGCAATGTCCCGACTGCAATGTGCCATCTCCAGCTGTGTGGCAACGGCATGCCGTGATATCTGGGCTGTTGAACTTGCAAGCCTAATGACTGATCTACAGAAACTATCAAACTTTTCCAAATATTGGTGATGGCGCCTGCGCTGGCTGACGCGCTCCTGCCGTATCTCGGTGCAGAGTTCCCCAATGGCCTGTGTCAACTCCTTGGTGTTTTCAGCAACTCTTTGCTGTCCCTCAATCAGGGTCTCCAAGTGCTTGTTTTGTAACCCCAAATTGCTATTGTGAGACACAAACTGTCTGTGCAGTGACTTCAAATGTTTGCATTGCAGGCGCTGCACCTTCAGCATGGAAGCTTCCAGGCCACCAAAGATTGATGGGCCCACTCCTTCTTCTGTGCCCTGTCTGCCTGCATTGTGGCGCCTCCTTAGGGAAGTTGACTGGCGCTGGTGCAGGGTCTGCTGTCCTCCTGTGGGACTCGGCTCTGGTGGTGGTGTGGGTTCATGTTCTGGCATCTCATCTGAGTCCAGGTTGTACTCTGGCAGTGGTAACACCCTTGCCCTGCGTCTAGTCGGAACAATACTGTAGGACTCACCTGTATTTGAGTCTGACTGTGGCTGTGTTTCTGCTTCCCCCACTTTTTCAGATCCTGCAGCACCAGGGACCAAGTCATCTGCAAGGATAATGTGCAGCATGTCAGTTCTAGCATTTGTCACAGATTTCCACAGTATTGCTTTAAATGTACAATTAAACTGTGTCACCCTGAGTCATTTGTGGTGTTTCTCTATGTGGCTGACCAATATCTTGCTATTTATGTTGTGTATTCACCTTAGGATTGTGTACTACCACTCCCACAAGGCACTGTTGTGTTGTATGTAAGATGTGACATGGACTACTTTTCATTGTGCATCAAGCTATGTTCTATTTCCTAAGGGGCATGTGTACATGCACATGTGGGGATGCACATAATCACTGGCCTTACCTTTGCTGGTGCTGGGTGTCCCTGAGGTGTCAATGTCAGTTACACCACTGACAGCTTCTGGCAGCAATGTGGACTCCACCAGGTCTTCCATAGGGGTGGACGGTGTGTGGGTGGATGGTCCACCTCCGGTGCTCCTTGCCTCCCTAAGCCTGCTAGCCACCCTCTCCTTGGCACGGGACTGCAGGTTGCACCATCGCTTGCGTATCTCCTCCACAGAGATCTGCGCAATACCCACTGCACATAGTTTTGTCTGGATGTCAGACCAGAGTTTCCGCTTCTCACTCTCAGGTACTTGGAGTGAGGTCTTGCCAAAGAGCCAATCATGGTTCCCAACAGCATCCTCAATGAGCACGTCCAATTCTTTCTCACCGAATTTCAGCTTCCTCTTCCTGTCTCCCTTCTCCTTCCCATTGCCAGCATTGGCCATGTTGCAGTTTGATCCTGGCTTCCTCACAATGCTGACTCCCTGGTTCTGGGCTGTGTCTCTCTCCTTGCTCCTATGGGTGTGCCATCTGGAAACAGCATGGGCTGACTCACTTCCTGATTGTGATGTCATCAGGCTGTTCCAGTTTGCCGTTTTCGATATTTGCGATTTTCAGTTACTGAATCGCAATTTTTTTTGCGATTCGGTATTTGCATCTCGCAAATACTGTTTGCGAATTTTAAGAAATCGCTATTAGCGATTTTCAAATTTGATACATCCCGTTTTGCATTTCTAAAATTGCGATTTCTTAAACATCGCAACTTGGAAATTGCTACCTGGAATCCTGATACATCTGGCTCCTGGTGTTGAACGTGAGAGAGCCGACGGATGTTCTGAGAGGTGCCGCGTCTGGGTACAAATCATTTTTTGGGCAAAGTGGCTAAGGGATGGTGGAATTTTGGCGTATCTATCTGCCAGGATCTTCCCTAGTATTTAATAATCCGCACCTAGAATGACAACTGCTCTATAGGAGCCTAATCTCGTGGGGTCTTTGTCCGGTTTGGGGAGGAGGATCAGTAGGGAGTCGCGTAGTTGATGTGGTAGCTCACCTGCGCTAAGTGTGGCTGAGTACATGGCCGTAAGGCGCAGGGCCAGTTGTGACAAGAAGGTGCTATAATAATCTAGAGGCGGTTGTCTAGTCCCGGAGTTTTATTACAGGTGAGGTTGCATATCGTCTGTTTCACATATGTGTCGGTGATTATTAATTCCAAGGAATCTCTAAGTGATGCGGGAGTGGAAAGAATGGAGAAGCTAGCAAGGAACATTTCAGTGAGGTTTGGTAGAACTGACTAACGGGCCCTATATGTAGTGGAATAATAGTCATAGAAGGCCTAAAGGATGGTTGACTGATGATATAGGGTGGTGCCATTAGGAGCCACCAATTCTATGATTGGGTGAGTAGTCATCTTGCGGCAGATAAACCATGCAAGGAGCCTGTCTTCTTTGTTGCCTTCCCTATGCACTTTAGAAGCTTTGGCAGTGAAATTGGTGTTGTCTCAGATCTTCTAGGAGCATTGCATGATCAGTCTTAGCTTTCCTGAGCTGTGTGGTTAGTGCCGGATTCCTAATCAACTTTCTTTGCGCTCAGTCTGCTCTACTTCCCTCTCCAAGGTCCTATGGACACCCACGTTCTCTTGGATGCAGACTTCCCTCGTAACCACCTTGAAGGCTTCCCATTCCAATGTTCCAGCAGATGCTGTGTCGCTGTTTTAGAAAAGTAGTTCTGAATGTGATCTGCCTGCTCTGCATGGAAGACCGGATCCTCAAGGCAGTCTCTTGACAGTTTCCATGTGGGCACTGGGGTATAAAGGGGTGTCCAGCGAATATCCATGATATGTGTCATGATCAGAGGGTGCTCAGCTCAGGTAGAGTGTTGAACAAGGGGCAGGAGGAGAGGTGAGCATAGGATGTGATCCAATTAGAAATACAGGTCGTGGGGTATGGAATGCAAGGAGTGTAGTAGGACCCCAGAGTGGAGTGAACGCCAAACATCTGTCAGTGACCTGTGTGGGATCCATGCACGAAAGGGATCTGTCTGTGATTGTGGCAGAGAACAGAGTAGTGGGGGATGGGACCTGTCTAGAATAAGGTCTAATATGCAGTTAAAGTCTTCCCCAATTTTCAAGGTAAATGTGTCCTGTGGGGGAGCATCACTCACAGCGTATCCCAAGAGGCCCCTTGGTCAGCATTTGGAGCATAAGTGCTCCCTATGAGAAGCGGTTGGCCATCAAGTCGCCCCTCAAGGAGAACATAACAGCCCTCACTGTCGACTGTCGAGCATATTTCTTGGTAGGGAACCCAGGACCGGATCCCTATAAGGGTACCCCAGGCATACACTGAGTAGGTCTTGGCATAGATACTCCCCTCCAACATTTGTGAAGTAGTTCCAGTTCTCCGGTGAAGACATGTTTCTCCTGCAGAAGTGCCACCTGTGCCCACTGACATTTAATATAGGAGGAGACCGGATAACTTTGCGGACCGTGTACATACTCCAGACATTTAGAGTAAGGAATCGGTTATCTGTTGTGGAGGTCATGGTGGTGTATAGTTGTAAAGGGTAGGTGGGTGAGGCAATGTATCACAATGGAGCAGTGTGAGACCAGCCCCATCAGGTCCTGCCCAGATGTCAGATCTACGTGTGCCTGTCCAGTAACAGGTACTGTGGAGATGCGGGTCTGTCAAGGGAGCATTAAAAACTTAGGAGAATAGTGGGTCCAATAAAAGGGGGGCCATTACAGCCAGCGGTGCTTCCAAACTCAGTGTTTTAATTTAATTCTACAGTTGCATGTGGAGGAGGGTCAGTGCCTGTGGTTGTAAACGAGCCATCCGGCCCTTAACATGTAAGAAAAATGGCATTTGGGGGTCCACAGGGTCATATTGAATTATACCTGGGGTTTCATACCCCTTGGTCTCCAAGTGTCCAAAACTGATGTGTCTAGGGATGATTATGTAATGAAAGTCAAGTGCATGGCTCTAGAGGCTCATGGGCATCTGTGCCTCTCAGGTGGCAGCGCCATGCTGCAGGTTGTTTATGCAGGGGTGTGCTAAGGTTAGAGCTTTGTGTCATGCCATTGCTGGTAATGTACTTAAGTATTGTGTGGAGGATCAAATGAGGGTGTCTGCCATATGAAGTGTGAGTAATGGAGGTGACTGAGATTCTCTAAGAGAGTCTTCCGGGGGGTTGGTCTCTTCATCAGAGGAGAAGAGATGTGGGCCTCGGTCATCATCAGTGGTCACCTGCCGGTCATGTCTGCGAGCAGTGAAGATTTTATACAAGTTTGGCAGGGAGGTGGTCATTGGGCGGGGGGTCACCTTCCGTCGAGCCTTTCCATGTGGTCGGCCCTGCCTACAAGGGTTGGCTATGTAGGTTTGTCTTGCATTTGTGGTGTGTGTCCCTGGTGTTAGTCTAACCAGTCCCATGCTTCCTTCGGGTCAGTGAAAAACAAGGTTGTTCCTACTAGCATTATTTTAAGGCGGGCAGGAAACAACAATGAATATTGTACGCCCAGCTTGCGGAGTCTCTTTTTCACTTCCAAGAAAGAGGAACGCTGTAATTGGACTGCGCGGGTGTAGTTAGGGAATAACATGATCACCTTGTCCTTGATGCGTGTGGGCCCGCTCGTCTAGCAGCCCAGAGGACTGAGTAAAAATCCTTGAAGTGCAGTAGCTTTGCTAGCATTGGGTGAGAAGTTTCCCCGGGAAGGGTCGCCTCGCCAGGACTCAATAGGCCCTCTCTAGTGGGTAGAAGGGTGAGAGTTCTGTTTCAGGTGTGAAAGTTTTCAATAAGTGCTCTACGTAGGTCAAGGTGTCTGATCCTTCAATCCCCTCTGGTAGGGCATGGATGGGAATATTGGTCCTCCAAGAGCTTCCCTCCAGGTCATCCACTCTGTTCTCAAGGTGTCGGACTTGGTCGCATAAGTTCTGGATTGCAGTCTGGTAATCTACTGCAGTGGGTTGTAGGGCAGCAACAGCTGTTTCACCATCTGCCACCTTGTTTGCGAGTTTCCCTTGATCATCCTGCAAGAAACTAAGCTCCGTCACCAAGGAGTCAAACCGGGCCTCCATAGTAATTTGGGAGTGTTCCATCGCTGCCAACGCTCGGTCCAGTTTGTTGGAATCAGAGAGTGTGACTTCTGATTTATGCGTGTCTGGGATCGTTGATGGTGGGCCCATCACTGTTTGAGGGGGAGCCGCTGTATTGGAGCAGAGCCTGCCCAAAGTCCCCTCAAATTAAGGAGTGGTAAGAGAGCATTGCAGGGGTCCACGGGCCACTCAGTGGGGAGCTCCTCCCAACTGTAATGTCTTTTGGAGAATATTACCACTGTCACCATTAGCGGGGGCAAGACGTGTGGGTGTTGGTGTCTCGTTCACCAGCTCCTGGCTCGCTGTTGGCTTAAAAGGAGGCTGGTTGATAGTGGCTCAGTTTGGGGGGTAAAGATAGCTGTTCAAGTGTCCTTTTTCTTTTGATGCTGGCGATGGAACCTCCAGCTGTCGGGGGGGAAGTGATCCAAAGTGGTAGTGCAGGGCCCGCCACCATCCACACTAATGTAGCTGGTGGAGTAGGGGTAGATGTTGTGGTAGTGTGGCATGCCCCAGTTGACAACTTTGTCTAGGCTGCAGCCCCTCATGCATCTCAATTACAGCATCGATGTGGAGGAGGTGTTCGGGGCCCGAGGACGGATCAACCACCAGCCGTAGCCGTGTCCTCTATGCAGCAATCCCCCTGCATCTCGATTATGATGCTGAATTGGGGGATATGCGGGGAGTATGGGTGCACTCCACCTCCGGAGGTGGCAGCTCGTTGCAGGGGAGGGTCTGTCCCCTGTCGCCGTCTATCCAAACCTCACGCTGGGAGGCCCCAAGTGCTGTGCATCTCGGCCCGGTCTTAAGGCTGTGGAGCTGATGTGAGAAAGAGGAAAAGAGGGGAGAGCCGCCCTGCCCCCCTTGGTAAATTTCAGCTGAGGTTGTTTGAGTGAGGTCCTCTCAGGTCCTTCCTTGGCCCTGATGACGTGAAGGAATCCCTGGGTGTTCCTCTGGTTGTCGTGTTGTCTCCGGTGGGTGAAGGACGTCCAATGGGCTGCCCTCCATTATTTGGGTTTTAGGCCCTGTTGCAGGAAACACCAGGCTCATCCTCGAGTTGCGCCTTCCTGCGCGGTTCAACTGAGGCACCGAAGTGGGGAGGGTCGGTCGTCCGTTCACTCTTCTTCCCCCGTCACATGGGGATCACCTCTGCATGTCTCGGCAGCCAGGCTCGGCAAGGTGTACTCCTCTCAAGGCTCTCTGGGTGTTGTCTTGTCGCAGCTCAGCAGCAACTGTTTGCGGCTATGATGTACACAGCTGCAGGCTAATCCGAATGTGTCCCCCAAGGGCCCCCTGATGAGAATTGTAAATGATTGTCGAGCTTGGTGGCGGAGCTCTACGGAGAGACGTCCGCCATCTTGGACAGCTCGACCACGCTCCATCTCAAGTTGAGGTTTATGCAGAGAAAGTTTCCATAGGAGATTCCATTAGAATAATGAAATGAACATTTTTTGCCTCCGCCCCGTTTTAACTCATACAGATTTGCTCAACTTGCAACTATTTTGGATGTACAAATGTGAAACTCCTATAGATTATTGTTGTAAAGTTTTGGTGAAGACTTACCACATGATGGGCTTGGGGCGGCCATGTTTCCAGTAACCCCAAAACATCTTTTCCATGGAGTGCTGTGTCAACCTTAACTGTGAATTTCACCTTCCTTAAGGACGCACACAGTGACAAATTCTACGTTACGTAGACGAGTATTATCCAATTTGGCTAAATAAGAGCTTCTTTCGTAATTAAGTCAAGTACATGGCGAAGAGAGTGAGATCCGCATTACAAACAGATGAAAGGGGCCCTTATAGTGGAAAGTGAATAAGGACTGTCACTCGTGCATTGCAAAATACTAAGTGGTTGTTATACACACAACGTGGATTCTTGCATTAAATTCCAAACAAAAAAAGCTTTAATTAAAAACAAATCAAAGTCGGATGGCAATTCACGTTTAATACACTTTGGATATATATTGGCAGACATTGTGCTCATGAAATGCTAAAATTGATCTAAAAGTATTATCTCGCTATTAAATCTAAGGCATTCATGCCTTCAATATATGTCATGTACTTTGGCATAACATTCATTTAAATTCAGGTTAATTTACAGTCGTGCATTCACTTGGAGGTAATGGGTGTCATGGTGTAGGTTTTCAAAGAATGCATTAGTTTTGTTCTGATCCTCCTTGTTCTGTAAGAGGAGTCATTTAATGCACTTTTATAAACAGTGCCATTTACCTGGAGTGAAGGAGCGTCAGTCCTTCGCATCTGCTTCAATCCTTGGCAGAGTGGGAGGAACATTTCAAAGGGCTTTTAATCTATTAATGTAAACTTCCTCCCTCCAGAACCTTCTCGGGAGCACAGAGCATTATCTTTTCCAGCTGTGTGATCTGCAGACACTTCTCTGTTCTATATCACATCAGTCATTATTCTCGTGAAGTTGTTGAATCCACCTTGATTATTCGCAATATTTAATATCCAAGGGCCAGATGTATCAAAGGATTTTGCATTCGCAAACGGTGCAAATCGCAATATTCCACCATTTGTGAATGCAAAATTGCCTTTCATGATTTATGAAAGGAATTTGCAGTGCAAGTTTAAGGAATCGCAAAAATAGCGATTCCTTAAAATTGCAACTCCGACTAGGGAATCGCAAATTGCGATTCCGTAATTAGGAAATCGCAAATAGGGAATACCTATTTGCGATTATCTATTCACATGTATCATGCGTTTCCTAAATGCGAATTTGGAATTCAAGTTTAGTGGTAAGCATGTGCAATTTTTAAAAATTAATTACAAATGCATTTTAAAAAATGACATGTAGCGCACACATGCCCTGACGGCATGTGTGCGCTTTAACATGTCCACAAATATTTTGTGGGGGTGCATCAAAGGGAGCCTTAGGCCCCCATCTCCCTGGGGTTTGCATAACCTAATTTGCGAATTCCTAGAGGGAATTCGCAAATTAGGTAATGGAAAACCATTCGCACAAGCCCATAGGGATGAATGGAGTCCCATTCCCTAATTGCGATTCGATAATTTCGATTGCGACTTTTAAGAAATCGCTGTTACAGAATCGCAATTTTCATACATTCCATTTTGTATTTCTTAAATAGCGATTTCTTAAAAATCGCTATTTAGGAAATGCAAACCGGGATGATGATACATCTGGCCCCAAGTTACTTGTTTTTCTGAACTTTCTCACAATTCAAAGTGATTTTTTTAAAACATTTTTTAATTCTAGACATATGTTTATTCATTTATAACAAACACACCAGGTTTTTTTTTTTCTCAACATATAATTAAAAAAGTATAGACAATTACCTAATAAGACAATAAAACATTAGTTCATTACGCTTCTCTTTGAAACATGCAGGTCCTCATTCTGACCTTGCACGAATTAATGCGTGCTAAGCTTGCGAAGGGCAGAACAAGTTACCACATCTTGCAGTTCTCTCCCATGCCAAAAGTACAGTCTTATTTTGAATACAGAATAATTTTGAAAATGGAATAACATGCAGAGTTAGAATTACCTCACTTGACTTTTGCACATTTACCCTCTTTACAACCAGTTATCCTCATGCACATTTGAGCATCAAGAAAATTTGTTTGGGGAAATTTGTGAGCGAGAGAGAGGAATTACCCAACAACTTGGAGTAATGCCCGATCGGAAACACACAGGGGCATATTAATGAGAGGCTTGCGCCCCGGAGCGTCACCTTTTTTTGATGCTCCAGTGGTGCAATCCGCTCAATCATATCTATGAGGTCACGCAAAGCCACTCTGATTGGCTGTTTGTGGCCTTATAGTTAAGGGGGGTAGGACAAAGCAGCACAAGTCACTGCGTTACCTTACTCTGCAAAAGGGAGGAGTTCCATGGACGTAGCAGTGGGTTTTCCCACACATCCCCCTTGGATTTTGACGCTTCCACCGATTTACAAAAGCACGTAAACCTGGAGCAGTGCCAAACCTTACGCCTCTCCAGAGCAAGTGTAACGAGGAGAAATATTTTCTTTTCTCCCCATTTTTCTTTTTCCATGTGTGCTGCAGAAAGAGGAAAATGCCTCTTGCAATTGTTTTTGCGCAGGAAGGTGCCCCTGCCTGCAGAAAAACAGTTGTGCATGCAACGCAGGCACCCTTGCATCATGGGGTAAGGGTGCTTGCGTTGGCGGTAGGAAGTCAATTGAGCGCCAACGCATGGGGAAAGGACAGGCATGAGCACGTATTGCATAGATACAGTGCATTTCTGACTTTTCACATTGGCGTAGGGCAGGAATGCAAGATGACTTGCTGTGCTGCCCCAGGCCAATTCCCCATAAATATGGCCCACAGTGTTTCTGCCCAATCCAAGTAATTACCCTGCCATTCAGCTTTTCGAATTTGTGTTTTACAAAAATATAGTTCTCTGTCGGAATCCATATTGTAATGGATCATATTTTGAAAAAAAACCTGTGCATTATTGTTGCAAGGTTTGGTGCAGAACAAAACAGAGATACAGGTTTGCTTACTGAGCTTAGAATATTTCTTTAAACTCCACACTAAAAAAATTAAATAAAAAAAAAGTCAATTGCAAACGAGACTCTAGTTTAAACACAATCTGAGCTTTTCTTTGAAGACATTTTGCAAATGAAATGTTTAACACGAACTGAAATTGGTTTCTCGATGTTAATAAGAGTGAGGTATTCATTTCTTCGAATATTTCATGTCTTTTGCTGCAGCATTCATTTAAATTCATGTTCCTCTTTAATTACTACCAGATAATGGGCTTCTTGCTGTAGGTTTTCATCAAATGGGTTAGTTTTGTTCTTGTCCTCATTAACTGATCTGTAAAGTGTCTAATTTAGTGTACAATTGTATAAACAGTACCACTCACCAAGAGTGGGAAAGCTTCACTCCACCAGTTTTTGCTTTTTTTCAAATCATTTCCAGAAGTTTTTGCTTCGCTTCTTTGAAGAGTAGGTGGATTATTTCATAATGCTTGTAGTCCACAAATATCACGACACTTCATCTGTGGACTCGTTGGGAATATGATGTATTAACTTCGCCAGCTGTGTGTTCTGCAGGCAGAGTTCTGCTGCGTATAATGTTACTAATTGTTTAATATGATACATACTGCTACAGTCTAGCTTATTTGCAGTACTGTAATAAAAGGGTTTGCTACATTTGTCTACATGTTCTCACAATTTTTGTACATATTTTTTCCATCTTGTTTTGATTTTTAATAGAAGTAGATTCCATCTAAAAAGCAGCTGCAATCTTTTACCTTGATGCCAATTGTATTCGCTTTAAATTCTTAAAAAACGAATACAGTTCAATTGATTGAATTACTTACACCCCATTAAAAAAAAAATTGAAACACTTGCAAAGTTCCTTCATCATGTGACTCCGTGAGCTATAATCATATGCTCTCATTATTACCCACCTGGGGAGATACACCCCCCCCATCACACACACACACACACTCCTTATCAACATCAGTCTGCTTAACTCCAGTTTCAGATATCTCCAAACAAAGAGCAAGTGGTTTAGTATTTTGCACCCAGGATCAGTGGGTGAAAAATGAATGAGACCTATTTAGCTCATCAGGTAACCCTGGGTGCAGAAACACTACTTTTGTGTTTGCCAGTCACAATTCTGCATCTGGTAAAACCTGGCTGGGCTTGTGTCTGATTTATGCAGATGGCAAGGGCTGAGGACTGGAGATTAGCCTGGCCACCGTGCACCACCCACAGAACCACTGGGGGAACTGCCCACACCAGCTTACCTCTGCTGCTCTCCATCACAGCCCCAACACACAACCACCCCCCTTCCTCCCTAGACCATCAAGTACAGTCCTGGACAATAGGCAGCACTTGGGGCTGAGAGGGCTCCACTTGCCACAAATGCCGCAACACCTGCAAGTGGCAGGAGACAACCTTCCTCCTCGACTTACCCTTGCCTTTTGTGCCCTGCCCCAGCCCTGACAACTCTAACTCCCAACCACTTGTCCTCTGCGTCCCTGCCTGTAGCAACTATGCTGATTTTCACGTTTAGATAATGAGGGCCTGATTATGACCTTGGCGGATAGGCTACTTCGTCACAAAAGAGACGATATCCCGCCTGCCGTTTTACAAGTTCCATAGGATATAATGGAACTTGTACTATGGCAGACGGGATATCCGTCACTTTTGTGATGAAGTGGCCGTTCCGCCAAGGTAGTAATCACGCCCTGAGTCTGAATAGTTTTTTCCTATTCCTACCTATAAATGTGGCCTTATGCTACTGATACATAGGACACTGAACTTTAAAAACCTTATTAGAAAAACGAATACTTCATATGAACATTTACCTACCGAAACTGAATCCATCTAAAACAGAAACCCTCCTTCTCTACTCCATTGAATCTCCACCTCAGGTACAATAATGCTTAGAGATAGTCATGCATTTAAGCATCTCTACAAAACACTGTCTTCCATTGCTGGATCTCTTGGCTTTATCATTGTCTAAAACTTAGGGAGGATGCCCCATAGCTCCAAAACCTGCGCCCATACAACTACACATACTTAGCAAACCGAAGCTCCCCAGTCCTCTGCAGGCTTGAGGATTGCAGCACAGGTGTTAGAACTCTCACACCTCTACTGCAGCAACGCTATACTAGGTGGTCTTCCTAGCTCTGTCCTTGCCCCCTTGAGTGTACTTTTACATGCAGAAGCCAACCCGTCACAGATGAATAGTGGTCAGAGCAAAAATCTACCTTCTGATGACAAAAGAACATAAGAAGGCAATCCATAATTACTTTTGGAATTTCAGAAGAACAGAAAAATCAAAGACTAAACAAGGTATTCTCTTATCAAGACCCAATCATTTGGAATCAACTGCGTCAAAATATCAGACTCAAGCCTCATTTGATCTCCTCCTGGAAGGACCTGGAGACCCAACTCTTGAGAGTCCACCTCAAAGACTAATATCTTCTTTTTATCCATTATCTCTTTCTAACTCTGCCTGTGTTATTACGGTACTTTGCTCTTCTTAAGTAGAAAGTGCTCTGCTGCCCATCTGGCTAGACCTGCACTATATAAATGTTTATTAATAAATATGTAATATAATCTTTAGTTTACATTCTGAATGCGGGTGAGTTACTCCATCACAACGGAAGGATGTCCCATCAGCCGAAATTTAAATCCCATAATACCCTATCACTGCTGAGATGGAGTAACTCATCCGCCAATATCTAAATCAGGCACTCAGCCCTTCTTCATACTATGACAACATGAGTGCAAGCTATTCCTAAGTAGGGGTAGCAGTTGTTCCCCTTGCTTCCACCTCCACTGACCTTGCTCTCCTAGGTCTCAAAGGTCAAGAAGATGGGACATAGAACCCAATATTAGTGTAACTATGGAAGGTAAATGCTGCATTTACTTACTCAGCAGCAATTGAGAGTACAGGAAAGTTCTAGACTACACCTACCTCTAAATAGGGCATCACTACGTCACACACCTCCCTTCCTAAGCCATGGAAATATAATTATTTACTAAACAATGTCAAGGTAGTGTTAACAATAAGAAGACGAAAAGGCATAAATATACAGGATGCTTAACTTAAAGCGGACAAAGAAACAAACCTAGAGCTTAAAAGTTCAACTTTCCACAATCTGCTCTCCATGCTATGGTCAGAAGACGTGGCATTTACATATTTTTGCTTATGAGTCACACATTCTTCTTCTAAAGCACTTCTGGTTTCCAAACACCTCGTTATCCAGTTCAAATTCCAAACACTTCCATCGCTGGTGGAGTCATCCTACCAACCACAATCCTATTAAGTAGCTCCAGCTCTTACTATTCTCACCTGGCACTCGAATATTCTACTTTATAGTCCTATTCAATCTGTCTACTAACCCATGTGGGTGCCGAACCCTGAACCCCAAAGTCTTAGACACTCAGAATATTACCTTCAGAGATTCTGGTCCAGAATCACTGATCTAGCATTAGAGTACACTCTCCTCAGCATCAGACCTAACATTAGTTTGGCAGAGTAATAAATATGTAACTTGGACCACTCAATAACCGAGTTCTAGATCATGTAAAAGTTAAAGGGATTTATTGCAAAATCTCAGTTTGAGCAGTATAGAGAAATATGAAATGTGACATGAAGGCTCTGATACAGAGCACACAGTCAATAAATCAGAATTATACTAAGTCCAAATGAACAACACATTTATAAACTGAATGAACAGTATTCCTATCTAATAGATGTTCAGGAACATCTCTCGCTCACCCCAGAATCAAGCGGGTTTTATTTGGGGTGGGCGGAATTGGTGGAGTTTCATTCCACGGAATTCCGTGGAACTACATAAAATTTCCAGGTGATTCCATGGAATTCTCTGAAAGGGCAGAGTGGACACCACAATGTGCAATGCATAGCCCTTGGTGCCTTCACATAAGTATGTAAAGGCACTGAGGGGTATCCACTCCAGTGTATACCACGCAGCGTCCATAAGACATATGTAAGGGAACCAAGGGTTGTGCAGTGCAGTGAAGTGCATACTCCTCAGTGCCCTTGCATACCTATGAATGAGCAATGAGGGGTATGTGCTGCAATGCACTGCAGGGCAGTGTGGCGCATACCCCTCGGTGGCCTTACATAAGTATGTGAGGGCACCGAGGGGTATCCACTGCAGTGCATACCACTTAGCGCCCTTCCATACTTATGAAGGGCACCAAGCGGTATCCACTCCAGTGGATACCACTCTGGGCTTTTATATACAGTGCAGTGCATACCCCTCGGTGCCCTTACATAAGTGTGTATGTACTGCTGTGCAGTGGCTTAAGGGCTAGAAGAGGGAGCAGCTCCTCTATGTTTAAAAATTACTGCATGTTAAACTTTATCTTCATTGTTTTTTAGACACAGAGGGACTGCCCCCTCTTTCAGCCCTGTTAAATTGCCCTGGTGGTGTGGCAGAATTTAATTTTGTGTTACAAGAGTGACACAGAATTGTAGAATTCCTCCAAGACCTTTAAAAATTCCACCTACCCTTAGTTTTTTAATCATATTTTATGAATAGGCAATAAGCAAAGCCTGCTTATTCAACATGGCATGTGAGAACACAGATTGAACAAATCAGAAATAAGATTATCACAATAATGCACATACCACTAACCCACTTATAAGAAAGTCCCCAACAGCTTCTGCACTGTTGCTGTCTGGAGATGCACAATGTAATCTGAAACATTTTTCAAACAGCAACCCATACAACAGCATCTTCTACCAGGCCTACATCAGAACTGCTGCGGAAATATTCGTGGAATTCCAGCATTTAGTACAGGAAGAAAGTTTCATTCATAAAACATGTACTCTAAGGAAAATGACCAGTTACTTCAAAGTGACTGTGAGATGCGAATATTGTGAGTAGAGAAGACAGGCAGAGAGACACTGATTGGGAGCGAGAATGAGTAGGAATAAAATGAACAGAACACTAAAACCGCATCCATATTAATAAAAATGGTGTCATTGTAAAAATGCGGCACAACTAAAGTACAATAATGAACACACTTTGAAAAGTCTACTAATAGTAATTTTAATTGCAATATTAATAATTCATTGGCTACAACTAGAATCATCCTAAAATCATTAGCATTCCAAAATATTTTGACACCCATAATTGTGCATTAGAAAAAAACTTTAACAACCATTATTTATTTAACAGTTATATTAGGTGCCACACACTGTGTAACGTGAATCACTGAAATTGATTAGTTTGGGGATTACACAAAGCAATTCCATCTCATTGGATGTCAATTATGTACCAATGTGCATCAAAATTAAAATAGGAAAATGTCCCGAATGTAAGATCTCTTCCAGAAATTTGATTACACCCTCTGTGCTAATAAGCTTGACACCTGATGTATCTGGACATGTTGAATTCATCTTGAATTTATCTTCAAAAATATAAGGAGTTGAGCTTTCCCCTGTCAATATCAAAGGCAACGGCTTACAGTGTGCCTGGTATTCTGGCTGAAGTATGAGTCTTACAAACCTTTTCATTGCTGCAGCATTCTGTACACCCCATCACCTATATTCTACATCAACAGCAAAGCTAGCTGCAAAAATCAGATCTCAGTCTTTCCTTTGAGTCTAAAGTGCGCTAACAGTAATGGTACAGGGTGGCGTGAAGGTTCTGGGCAGTCTTATTGGCCGGGGTTGAGAGCAGGTTTCACTGTATTGGGATCTGTATATTTGTGTAGCATGGTATGTGTGTAGCATTATCTAATATGTTGTGTCACATGTTGGATCTTCCTGTGAGAGAAAGGCATAGGAAAGGAAACAATGCACTGTGTGCTGCCCTCCCCAAGCCTCATTAGGCCCTGGGACAGCATCTTTCAGGGCCATACGTAAATGTTAAAAGGGCAGGGGGTCTGCGTACCCTGCTCCTCGAACCTTGTAGGGCCCTGCGGACCCCATTCCCCAGGGGCACCCTTTTAAATAAAGGGAATAGGCGCACACATGGCCCCCATTCTCGGATCAATTTCAACCCGAAGGACCCATCCCCGGGACCCTCCACTGTTAAAAGTGGATGCCCTGGTGCCTACACAGGACAAGTGGCCCCATCCAGCTCCCTGAATACAGCGGGAGCCGGGATTGCTCCCACCTGGAGGGAGCAACTCCAAGTGCTTCTTCCTCCAGGTGGGAGCAATAGTTTGATCTGTTTCCCTGCCTGCTTCAGTGTGGGCTGAGAAACAGATCAAAAGTCAGCTCCCAGCAGGTAGGAGCATTTTCAACACTCCCACCCACTAGGAGTGGACTTGGTGTTTGCTCACGCTTAGCTGGAGTTTTGAAAATGCTTCCGCCATTTGAGAGCAAACACAGCTATGTCCAGGGTGTTTGGCTTCCCAGAACATAGCATTTGAGCCAGCCCCGGGGATGGGGTCTCCAGGGCCATTAATAGCTCAGGGAGGGGGGATGCACAGGCCCCCTCCCCATACAATCAAATTTCGTCCTAGAGGGTTGGGCTCCCTGGAACCTCAGCCAGCTCGGGAGGGAATCGCGTGCCCCCTTCCCATATAAACAAATATAAGCCCCGACGGTGAGTTCCCTGGAGCCACCAGAGCACTGGGGAGGGGGCTGCATTGCCCCCTCCCCTTCATGAATACAGCCCCAGGGGGGCTTCCTGGGGCTTATGATTATTGAGGGCCCCCCACTCCATTTTATTACATTTGTGCCCCAGGGGTGGGCTACCTGGAACATTTTGAGGCTAGGGAAGGAGGCACGCAACCCCTTCTCCATTTTCTGAAATTGCAGCCATGGGGTTGAACTCCCTGGTACCTGTTGATGCATGGGGAGGAGGGCCACGCAGCCCCCTTGTAAAGTATTTTTGGCCCCAGGGGTGGGATCCCCGGGGTCTCTTGAGGCTCTGGGTGGGGGATGCCACACAGTCCCCCTCCCCATATAATCACATTTCAATCCCAGGGGTGGGCTTTCCTGGGTCTCTGGAAGCTCAGGGAGGGGGACCACATGGCTTATAATTATTGAATGTGGCCCAGCCGCCATTTTGTTTGATCCTATAAGAGGTTTGTAGGATTGCAGTATTTTTTGCAGTTTTTTTTTCTTTTTTGGCCCCACAGGGGTCCCTCTTGGACTCCCATGGGATCTAGGGAATCAGTGTATCCCTACTCTGCCCCCTCATACTATTTTGTATATGTTTAATTTCAGGACAAGGGACTAAGTTTTCGGGTCCTGTAATGGGTGCCAGCAACATTTTTCTCATGTTGCTGGCAGCCAATCAGAGCACGCACTCCCATGTGAGTCTCACTCCTGTGGGAGTGTGATGACCCAAGGGAAAAAGCTCCCTGGGCCAATTAAAACGCCACAAGGTTGCCGCCAGTGGACAGCCAAACTCATAATGTGGGCCTTAGAACTCTTATCTTTTCCTCACAATCTTCCAATTATCTTCTTCATCTAAGGCTTCAGTGCCAAAAGACCTATAGGGGTATTCAGCACTTTTTATTTACTCCTTAAAACAACAGTAAGCATTTTAGGAGAAGGCATGACTTCTATACCCTTGGCTCACAGTTCTTTGTGGATGCGTGAGACATCTTGCATGCTATTCATTTAACACTTTACGCTTTGTTGGAAGTCTGTGAATTTCTGAAGGGAATTTGTACCATTATGATGCACTTGAGTCTATTAGTCTGATAACTTAAGACTTTCTTATAAAAGTGTCAGCCCAAGCAGACCCCAATCAGGTATCGTAAAATACAACTCAAATGGCTTTTCTTTCAATTATTTTGAGTCAGACTATCCTAGTCCTCTTTCATTTTCAATCAAAGGCCCAGTCATACCTCTATGCAGACCAGCCAACTCACACGGTGCCACCATGTGACACACGATATTGGTTCCCCTCACACAGTCTCCCAGTGAGGAGCCAATATCACATGGTGGCAGGGAAAACGAGCTGAAATCCACTGCTAACAGAGGTTTTCAGCTATTGTCAGAGGCTTTTAACTGCTGATGTCCATTAATGGGTGTGATAACACCTGAGGACACAGGCAGCAGCCTCAGCAAGCTTTTTTTTTGGATGGGGGTATGAGCTGGGGCGGGGGGCAAAAGTGTCTCTTAGGTGCTTTTCAGCATGAGGCCCCACCCCCTCCTCACACTCTGAGGTTTTGGTGAAGTTGGCAGGTCTGTCTATGTCTTGAGGGGAAAACAGAGTCACTGGAAAAGGCACCTGTGTTAGTAGCGAAGAAATAAGGTGTCATTAAACTGCAGAAGAAGGGTGCTGAAACAGGAAGCAGCTCTCTGGGTGGTGGGTGAAAAGAGAAAAGGGTTGTGTCCAAGGTTCAATTTATTGCCTAACAATGCAAAATACCCATATATCAGTGGGCCACTCCGCAGTTTGTTCAGGTACCAACAAGGTCAACATTTCCATATAAGATGGTGAGTGAGCAGCCCAATGGTACCACCTAGGTGTAATGCCTAATTACTACAAGAGGCCCAAAAGTTGCATTTTGCAATTCACGGAGAGTGCGCCAGCAGGCAAAATGCCATTTTACTTAGTACATTGTAAATTCCTGCACTGTTTATGGATGCCTGATAACTTGAGCTTCTGGCTTATCTCTGGCCATCTAAAGCTGTCAGTGAAGGAAAATATCAGGCACACAGGGCCTTATTATGCCTTCGGTGGACAGAAAAGCGTGTCGGCCGAAGTCCCAATGGGTAGGTTACCACCAGTGTGCCACCACCTTGCAAAGGTGAAATGTTGAATAAAAACTCAATTTTTTCTTGCATTTCTGTCACACAAACTACACGAATATGCTGGGATCCCCAAAATTACCACCACCCAATGTTTCCCCACCTGTCCTCATAAAAACGCTACCCTACTTGAGTGCCTATACCTAGTGCCTGAGTCAGGAATGGATCACCCCAGGGTCAACAGTTGCTCTCATGTAAGGACCAACATTGATGGTTGTGTGATCCATTCCTGACACGGGCACTAGGCCTACCCACAGAAGTGAGGTACCATTTTTATCGGGAGACTTGGGGGAACGCTGGGTGGAAGGAAATTTGTGGCTCCTCTCAGATTCCAGTACTTTCTATCACCGAAATGTGAGGAAAACGTATTATTTTGCCAAATATTGAGGTTTGCAAAGGATTCTGGGTAACAGAACCTGGTGAGATCCCCACAAGTCACCCCATTCTGAATTTTACTAGGCGGCTAGCTTCCAAAAATATATAGGTTTGCTAGGTTTCCATAGGTGCCAGCTAAGCTAGAGGCCAAAATCCCCACAGCTAGGCACTTTGCAAAAAATACATTTGTTTTCATTGGAAAAATGTGATGTGTCCACGTTGTGTTTTGGGGCATTTCTTGTAGCTGGCACTAGGACTACCAACACAAATGAGATACAATTTTTATCGGGAGACTTGTGGGAATGCTGGGTGGAAGGAAGTTTGTGGCTCCTCTCAGATTACAGAAATTTCTGGCACCAAAATATGAGGAAAAAGTGTTTTGGGCCAAATTTTGAGGTTTGCAAAGGATCCTGGGTAACAGAACCTGGTGAGAGCCTCAAAAGTCACCCAATCCTGGATTTCCGTAGGTGTCTAGTTTTAAAAAATGCACATGTTTGGTAGGTTTACCTAGGTGCTGGCTGACCTATAGGCCCAAATCTACAGCCAGGTACTTTGCAAAAAGCACGTCAGATTTCAATGTAAAAGTGTGATGTGCCCATGTGGCGTTTCCTGTCGCGAGCCTTAGGCCTACCCACGCAAGTGAGGTACCATTTTTATCGGGAGACTTGGGGGAACACAGAATAGCAAAACAAGTGTTATTGCCCCTTGTCTTTCTCTACAGTTTTTCCTTCCAAATGTAAGACAGTGTGTAAAAAAGACGTCGGAATTCAGAGATATGAAAATAACTACTGCTTCTCAACACCTTATCTTTCCTTTTTGAAAATACAAAGGTTTTGTTGATACCTTTTTTCACTCTTTATATTTCACCAAATTAATTGCTGTGCACCCGGTATAAAATGAAAACCCATTGCAAAGTGCAGCTCTTTATTGGCTCTGGGTACCTAGCGTTCATGATGAACCTACAAGCCCTATATATCCCTCAACCAGAAGAGACCAGCAGACTTAACGGAATATTACTTTTGAAAATCTGATATTGCAGGAAAAAGTTACAGAGTAAAATGTGGAGAAAAATGGCTGCTTTTTTCACCTAAATTTTGATATTTTTTTAATTCAGCTGCTATTTTCTGTAGGAAAACCTTGTAGGATCTACACAAATGACCCCTTGCTGAATTCAGAATATTGACTACTTTCCAGAAATATTTAGCTGTCCGGGATCAAGCATTGGTTTCACCCCCATTTCTGTTACTAACTGGCAGGAGGCTAAAAGGACAAAAAAATACTAAAAATGGGGTATGTCCCAATAAAATGCCAAAATTGTGTTGAAAAATTTGGTTTTCTGATTCAAGTCTGCCTGTTTCTGAAAGCTGGGAAGACTGTGATTTTAGCACCTCAAACCCTTTGTTAACCCCATCTTCAAGGAAAAAAAACACATGCTTTTTTCTGAAGCCCCCTGTGGCAGTGGGTATAGCGATATGAAGGACGAAGGTACTCAGTTGGAAGGGTGAATAAACGTGGTTTTATTGTGTAAGTTTTAATTTGCAATTTTCAATGTTTATGGTCTGTTGGTTGGTGATCTCCGCTGTCCTCTTCTTCCCCAGGGTTCCTGATGACTGAAGATGGTTTTCCCCGACAGTGTTTCCAGGAAGACCGGAAAAAGAGGAACGAAAAGACCGGTAAGTCGAGGTTTTGTTGACTGTGAGGTATTCTCTTTGTGAAGAGAGGGAGAGAGAGAGAGAGAGAGAGAGAGAGAAAGAGAGAGAGAGAGAGAGAGAGAGAGAGAGAGAGTAGTGTATAAGGGTCCTCTCCCCACATAAAAGAATAAAAGCAATAGAAAGAGATTCAGGCGTCCAGTGAAGTCACCTCCGTGGGTTTTAGTCTCTTAATTTGTTTAATAGCTCCTTTTTGTCTCCGTGCTCATTAGTGGTGTTCGGGTGCCCTTCTCAAACCCCCTCTCCCTTCTTTGTTTCCTTCTTCCTTCCCCCCCTCTCTACTCGTCTCCACTAACCCCCTCCCTACCCACTATATAACGAAGTCTGTCCTTCAAGCAGGACCGTACCTGACTTAGCCACGTCCCTCCGGGGACGTGGCGGTGTTCAAGCTCCTTGGGACCGTCCTGTCCCGTAGCGGAGTCGTCTCGACCGGTACTCGTCTGCTCCTCCACCAGTGTTTGGCCGTGGATTACCTCTCTTATTTCGTCTAGTTGCTCTCCTCCTTCCTCGTTCTCTCCTCCCTCGGCGTCTCTTGTTTTCAACGCGCTCCGCGCGTGTAGTCCGTCTTCTCTCTTTAAGGTATCGGGAACCCAGATATCCGGGTTCCCGGCTTCGGCGATTGTCTCCTCCTCCCTGCTTCTCACAGGTACGTGTTCGGGAATCCGGCCATCCGGATTCCCGATATCTTTGATTTCGTGCCCACAGGAATTAGCAGAGCGGCGTTCCGCTCCCGATTCTATGTGGGATGTAGTTGGGGAGTCGAACTCCCGGCTACACCCCCTTTTCCAATTTTTCTGAAAAAAACTAAAAAAAATTGCTGTATTTTGTCTTATTTCTTGTTCTCCTCTAGGGGAACCCTCAAACTCTGGGTACCTTTACAATCCTTATGATGTTGGAAAAAAAGTACGCAAATTTGGCATGGATAGCTTATGTGGACAAAAAGTTATGAAGGCCTAAGCGCAAACCATCCTAAATAGCCAAAAAAGGGTTCAGCCTGAGGGGGGTAGGGGGGAGGGGGGGAGGTCCAGCAGCTAAAGGGGTTAAATTTGTGCTAGATTTTCATGATGGAACGGACTATATAAATATGTTCACGTAAAATGAAGTGAATGTAAATTTATAATGGATTTATAATGGATGGATAACCTGAAAATCTGGGATTGGTCCAGTCATCTTGAACATACTCGGGACACCTTCCCCCCTAACCTGGTCAAATGTGAGCTATACACTTGAGGTTGAGTCATTCAGAGGGTGACAGGACAGGCAGGGGTTAATGGGCCCAATTGGTCTTAAACTCCTGCTATCCTGGGGCTGACGTATTATGGTGCCATACAGCTCAGCTAAATACTAGCGCTTCAGCACTTGACTCTCAGTCGTAGCGCGGGTCGAGCACTCCAAAACTTCTTGTGGCGAGGCAGGTGCAAGGAATACACAGGTTCAAGGCTCAAAGTACAAACAGAAACCCTCTATAAATTGGTTGTCAAGTTACATATTAAATTTTATGACAAAAGCAGTATTTAATATAAGAACCCAAGTATAAATACAGCTTGCAAAATAGTATGCACTCTCTAAATGCAAAAAGACCAAGGCACTCAGAGGTATAGAGTCCAGAAATGTTGTGGGAGAAGAGTATCCCTGGTAGTATGATTCCAGAAGCGGAGAGAAAAAAGCGCTGATTCCCAGTTGGTGTTGAACGGTGTCTTTATTCATAGACAAAGTTTGTCGTAGATTAGTATCGTCTTGCAGAAAACAGCCAACACGTGTTTCGTCACACAAGTGACTTTATCAAGGCTGCAAAACAGTAATCAATACAAACTGGTATGTACAATTGTCTGAAGGAAATATGCCTATGATGTGTCAATAAAAATTATAAAATATAGTGTGCCCGTGATCCGCTTCAGGTGAGTGCTTGATCATGCACACGCAAGCGAGTGGAGAATAAAAGGCATGGCAAGAACAAGTGATACCGTGAAGTCCCAATTGGTGAGTAAAAGACCGGAGAACGTCTAGTATTGAGCATATAATCATTGTAGTGGTACTCTAAGTGTATAAAGAGTGAAAAAATTGTGGAGCAAATGCATTGGAATATATAAGTGCACAGATATGAGATAGTAGTGAAAAGAAAAGTCCAACATAGAATTCCAGTCAAAAGAAAAGAACCACTAAGTAGAGGGAAGCGTGATAGAGGGGAATAAACCCAAGAACATACCTGGGCCCGTCCGGCCAAGGGAAAGGTAGCAGCAAACCGATATGAAGGTAAGTAGGTAGTATGTATTAAGCCCGGCAACTGCGAGTATTTTGTGGTCCAGTAATCGAAACTAAAGATGTAGAGGCCCTGATAAGCCTCCAAACGTGACCCTATAAGAACGAGAGAGTCTGTAGTGAAAATAAGTCCTGCGGTCGTGAGCGGAAAAAACCCCTGTGAAGATGGCAACAGGGAAATATCCAGAGGGTATGGGGGCCCAAAGATAGGGGCTGAGAAGATGTGCATGGGACCGTAAATGTTACGATCGTGTGATGATATGCCAGTTGGGTAGTGGTTTAAAACCGAGGCCAGAAATCGTCTATGTGGTACAAGATTAACAGTGTAGAAAAATTATGCCGTGTTAGGCAAAGGGGCAAACTCGGTAATAAATGTCTACTTTAAAGGATGGTAACCTAAGGGAATATGGGGCGCCCCTGGATTTGGGCGCTCATTCTTGCGTGGTGAGATTATTAAAGAAAGCACGCTAAAAAGGCGTTGTGTAAAGCGATGTGTAATGAGTTTGTTAGAAGGTATAAAGCGCAGAAAGCTAGAGAAAAGGATACGCGGAGGGACAACAATGTCCCGTATGCATTATAAAACATCTAATGGCAGTCAATAAGGTACCTGTATAATATGCGTGGAGCGCCTAGTCCGTCCGATGCAGCGCGTCTGGGGTGTGGGAGCCCCGTGCGTTGTTTAAGAGTAATACAAATAGCAGCAACATAGAAAAAGGACTATGCTGTCGAATGGTATGTGCAAAGGTATAGAAGGCGATTGAAAGAAGGCGGCCATTTTGGAGAGGTTAAGTTGGAATAAAAAAGTAAGAAAGCAGAGGTAGAATAAGAACAAAACTTAAAAGGTGTGAATAGTTTATAACAAACAAATTGATGTGAGCTACTTCCAAGTAAACAGGAGCGAGATATGGTGAAGCATGCTAGTGAATGTGAGGAATGGAATATAGAGACGTATTGGAAAGTGTTCTCCCAGATGTGTAGTACAACATTAGCGGGATAAGTATAGGGTAGTGTTGTTGGAACAAGCTATAGGACCAAACAGTGGGCACAGAGCACAAAGTATAGCAGTAACGTCCAAATGTGGAACATGGTACATTCAGTAGCGTATATAAGGCAGACAACAGAAAGTAATGGTAATAGAAAAACAGTACATAAACTCAGTAACAGATTTGAAGAGACAGATTACAGTCAAGCCAACTGTGAAGGGGGTTACATTCCAGATTGGCAGGAGGAAGTACATCATATACTGAAATGAAGTGAGCCTTAGCGAAAATTGCATGTCCATATAATATATGCTGAGTACTCAATTATTCACATATTCAATTAAACATACAACAATAGATGAAACAAGTGATTAATCCTAGAGCCTTGCAGTTCATTACAAAATTAAGTGAGGAAGAAGTGCAGTTCGTGGTCAGTGTTCAGTCCATGTTCCACTGCATGGAGTTTCAGAATCCATTTGGCCTCACACTTACGGAGGTCCCTGGTTCTGTCACCCCATCTTGGTGAGCTGTAACCTGAGCAATCCCATGAAATCTGATGTTTAAGAGATCCCTCTCGCCATGTGAGGTGTTGAAATGAACAGCCAGTGGGTATGTGGTGTTACAGTTTCTAATAGCTCTTATGTGTTCCTGAATACGTTCTTTGAGTGGACGTACTGTGCTGCCGACATAGATCCGGCCACATACACAAATGATGCAATAGACTGTATATCTGGTGTTGCAATTAATAAAGCTCCTAACATTGTGAATGGTCTTAGTATTGTAAGTGAAAGAGGTAGTTTTGTTGAGAGCCATTTGGCACGAAATACAGCAACCACATTTGAAAAAAACATTGGGTTTGACTGGGATCCACGATGGGGAGTGTTTCTGTGTGTGGGGCATGAGAAAACTGGGACACACGATGTTTCTGAGTGTGCGTCCCCTGCTATGTGTCATGGTCGGTGAGCTATTGACATAGTTTTTTAGACATGAGTCCAGAAGTAGTAAGTGCCAGTGTCTTTTAAGAACACGAAGTATAGATTTACTAGCAGGACTGTATTGAGTGATGAAAGAGACGGGACGTTTGTTGGATGTTTTCGACGGTTTTTTGGAGCCCCTGATGAGAAGCGAGTGTTGGTCTATCGAGGATATGCGTTTGCTAGCTGTAGAGATAAGCTCCTTGGTGTAACCACGTGCTTGGAAGCGGTGTGTCAAATTCTTGAGTTCTTGTTTGAAGATGTCAGGGTCTGTGCAATTTCGTCGAACCCTAATCATTTCCCCGTAGGGAATTGCTCTGATTTGTGTCAGGGTCTCTTAAGGTTGGCACGCAAACTTTGTCATGGGTGGTGTCCCGAAGTCCTCTCTTCCCCACTAAGGCTGCCTAGAAGTGGCCTTATCCAACTAACAGCAGCTGTGTAGTTCACGGAGACCCAGGATTCTTCTTCTTGTGCTCTGGCCTCTTGATGCTGAAGGGTTGTAGCGTCTCGCAGTGTCTTCCAGAAGACATGTCAGGGCCTCTGGTGTCACCAGACAGCTTGCATGGTGCCAGACATTTCTGCAACTAGGCCGCCCTCCCTTTAGGTGCTCTACTCCTCACAGGCTAACCTGGTCTTAGCAGGCAGGTGGTGATCCAGGCTCAGGCCAAGTGGCCTTGACTTCCTAGTCCCCTCGCCCAACAGGGAGGCTAGTAGACCTTGGTCACCAGTCCTGGCTGCAACAGTTTGAAGTCTTGGTGATATTTCCATGCAGATGGACAACTTGCAGGTCTCATGCTCCCACATGTATAGTCCACATTCAGACACAGATGTGATTTAGTGCCTGGTCCCTTGAACTTTGTGGTGTGAGCATCGGCTCTTCTGAATTGCCTTCCCCTTTGTCCTGTCATTTGTCAGAAGGAGAGTTTTCTACAGCAGAAGCATCTAAAATGATGACTGATCCCAAGTGCAGTCCAAGTGAGTAACCAGGGCACACCTGGCTGTCAGCATCCGCTGCAATATGCCTCAGAAACATTAAAAGGCCTAAGCCCTCCCCTCTATTATGATTCCCTTGTCCTACAGTGCTAACCTTATTGGACCCACCATCTCTGCGAATAATGAGCCAGGACCATTGACCAGTAATTCCTTCTGAATCAGAGACCTTTGATCTGCACAGAGGATGCTCTGCTCCTCTCGTCCAGTGTGTGTTTTCCCACCACAGCCCTTAGGAATGAGTGTTATCCATATCTCCTGTCTGGGGTTGCAATCCTCACCTCCAACTAGCCTTTCCAGGCTATGAGGGTAGCGCTTAGTGCAACCTTCCCGGTCTAGTAAGACTGCATCACCATGAGACAGGGCTGGGTCACGGTGCCCACAGGATCTGTTTCCGCCCATGACCAAAAATCAGTGCCAGGGCTCCTGGGGCTACATTACACAAAGTGCTCCGGGGGCGCAATGGGCATCAGCGCCCGCTTTATGCACCCCGAGTGCACTTTGGGGTTGCTTCTGTAATACAGATAGCACTGGCACACATATAGAGCGAGCATTATCATTAGATGGCATTCCCTGATTTGCATGGGGGCGTGGCCCTTTGTAAATAAGGGACTCTCTTTGCCTCTGCACCCCTGCCGTATTACTGACCTGAGCGCAGAGGCAAACACAAAAAGGTGGTGCCATTTTCCAATGCCCTTCTAAAGGCAGCCCTCTGGAGGGATGAAAAGGGATTCCAAGAATCCCCCCAGACATCCCCTTGCAGGCGAGTGCAGGCAGCCACCGCACCTGCCTGCAAGGGGCGCTCTAATCCCTCTGGAAAGGGCAGGCGGGTTTCCGCCTGCACAGAGAAACACAGGGCAGCTCCATATCGCTCTTGAATGTGAGTTCACAGTTGCCCTCAGGGCAGCGCATTCTGCCTAATGGGGGGCACTTTGTCTGTTTGCACCCGACGCACTTGCTTTAAGGTGTGCTGTTGTGCAAACAGAAAAAGTGTGCCCTATAGGTCTGTGGTTCCCAACCTGTGGTCCTCGGGCTCCAGTAGTGGTAAAGTGGGGGTCCACAGAAGTCAAAAGGTTGGGAACCACTGCTGTAGATGTCCATGCAACTGGGACACTCATGGTAGGGGCGCACATCCGCCTCCATGCAGGGGCCTTCTCCCTCCCATCAAAGACCCATCTTTTCCGCATACATAAGTCGCAGAGAGGAGAACAGACTGTGAATCCTGCTCCCCGCCTCCATGGCCTTCCCTTCCCAGAGGGCTCTGCTGTGGCCATTAAGTTGCCTTGTGCTGAGCAGGTCACACATACACACCTCTCACTCACAATTTGCCTCACTCTGGAGAACTGCTCCGAGCCAGGAAGCTCTAAATCAGCTCCTTTCTTTGCATCCAGGCACTTACTTAGAAGAACGCCTGGCTTGGCAGGTGTTTTGTTCTTTTTCAGCTAATGCTCCATATTTCCATACTTTTATGAAAATGGCTCAGGTTTTACACAGCTTCCGGCATGAACACTGCAAAAAATATGGCATACTTTGTAGATCTTTACAGCACATGTGGCAGGGCAGTAATGCCAGATCATGAGCCATTGTTCAGCTGCTGAATGCATTAATGAAAAAAGTCCCAGAACGGTTGCTATAGATTTTGGGGGAGCTTTTCAATGCATGCACGAAATGTATAGCAAATGAAAGCGCCCTGCTAGAAGATTTATGTGTTTGCAGAGCGTCTGCCCCCACTTGCCATGTACTCAATTTCTGTGGTGGAAATAGTGCCTGCCAAGACTGTGGCTAATGACCTGGGGATGGAAGTTCCTGTTTTAGGAGGATATATTGTCTCGATACAAGTCACGGCCCCTACGTGCTCACACGCTGCTTGAGTTACAGAACAATAGCGTGTGAAGAGTGAAACGGGCAGCTCCGTCCTTGTAGGCGCTACAGGACGTGGCCCAGGGTTCAAGTTACCTGGGGCACCTACATTCGAAAAAATGAAAAGAAGGGGCGCCTAGGTGAATCGACGGGCGCACATTTTGTGTTAACTCGCCTTAGCCCTCATGCGTGGAATTATTTCAGTGCTTAATTTGTAAATAAAAACGTGCCGATGCCCAGATGTCTCCTCTGAAACACGGAGCTTTTACAATTAAGAGTGCGAGCACGGAATACGAGGCACCGTAATCCTAAAACCATCTCGGGCCTCTTCCATCCATTTACAGCCACTCCCTGCCCCTTCACCTCACTCTTGCAGCTTGCTGCTTTCTCCCTTTGTGACGCTTTTTCTTTTTTCTCTTCCTTGTCTTTCTCATTTGAGTCTTTTGCTCGCAGTAAATGCTTTAGGCAGAAAAATAAGTGCCGGTCCTCAAAATTAAGTGCCGGTGCTCCGCACTAGAAACCACCGGCTCAAATTAAGCACTGTACTTGATCACACTAACCCTCTAAAGAATTATTTCCATCTCTTTCTAAACATTTGTCTTCTCCAACATCAATTACACTACAGAAAAATCATTGGAGCAAGAGATCAGCCATTTAAATGCCCAGTGAACCTGGTTTCTTCCTCTATGGCAGGTTATGGAGTTTTAGAGCTACATACGCCATCTACCCCAGTCTCTAAAGAACCAGCCACGAACATGCTTGTGACATACTCCTGGAATCCAGGAGTGAGACAGAATTACTATAAAAGTAGGTCACATCGAAATATTTGTGAATCAAGCATATTGTTTGTAGTTCTCTTCGCATACAAGTGAATCCAGGAGTAAGTCAAGAGTTCACATGGCTTACTCCACAAAATCAGGAGTATTGTGAATCAGGCCCTAGATATTTAGCTAAGAGTAAGTATGAATAACACTTGTCTAATTCCTCATTGCATATAATAGGATTTGGATTTCGGCGGACGGAATATCCGTTACTGTTGTGATGGAGTAACAATCCACCAAGTTCTAAATCAGGCCCTTACGCTGGAATTACGGATGTAAGCCAGGCATACTCAGCCAGTAGTATGCTAGGAGTACTCTCCTCTTATTCCTGAAACTAAAAAGTAATATGAGGGTAATTCAAGAGCAAGTCACTGCTAAATCTTTTTGAAACGGGCCAGAGTATTGAACAAGTTACATTATGGACCCCTATGTGTTGATATATTGTCATTTGGGGCTACCGGGGGGTCTGTTGCGATTGTGGTGCCTGCCACTTGAGTACCTGGCTGTCCACATCGTTGTGAACAATGTATTTACTCCTTTCATCTCCACTGTGATAAGTGAGACGTGGCTCTACCACATACTTATCTAAGACAATAATCACTGAAACCTACGCCTGGAGGGATGTCTTTAGCAGCAGGAACAACAAGAGTTGATTTTACCTCTGTATCTCCTGCAGGAGGAATCTGCTCTATGTATATTTATTCATGTATTGAAAAAAGCATGAATAGTGGAATAGAAACGTTGTACAAAAGAAACTGTAGGGAACATAAAACAGTGAGTTGGAGGCTAACAGTGGATTTGTCACATGTAAACAGACTTGGGGGGTCATTCCTACATTGGCGGGTGGCAGTCGCCGCCCGCCAAGCGGGAACCGCCGAATGATCGCACCGCGGTCAAAAGACCGCGGCGGCCATTCTGGCTTTCCCGCTGGGCCGGCGGGCGACCGCCAGAATGCCGCCCGCCGGCCCAGCGGGAAACCCCCTTCTACGAGGATGCCGGCTCTGAATGGAGCCGGCGGAGTCGAAGGGGTGCGATGTGTGCAGTGGCACCCGTCGCGATTTTCAGTGTCTGCAAAGCAGACACTGAAAATCTTTATGGGGCCCTGTTAGGGGGCCCCTGCACTGCCCATGCCAGTGGCATGGGCAGTGCAGGGGCCCCCAGGGGCCCCACGACACCCGTTACCGCCATCTTGTTCCTGGCGGTGAAATCCGCCAGGAACAGGATGGCGGGAAGGGGGTCGGAATCCCCATGGCGGCGCTGCAAGCAGCGCCGCCATGGAGGATTCCCTGGGGCAGTTGAAAACCGGCGGGAAACCGCCGGTTTCCCTTTTCTGACCATGGCTTTACCGCCGCAGTCAGAATTGCCCCGGAAGCACCGCCAGCCTGTTGGCGGTGCTTCCTCCGTCCCCGGCCCTGGCGGGCCATGACCGCCAGGGTCGGAATGACCCCCTTGGTCTCATGAGACATACAGGAATGGAATATACCTGTTACAATTAGGATGAATGTGCCACTGTTCACTCTTAACATTCTGGTCACAAAACAAGACACTTAGGCCCAGATTTAAGAAAAGTGGCACTTCATTACATGAAGCGCCACTTTTCTTGCGCCCCATTGCGCCCCCTTAACGCCACCATGGGTGCGCTGTATTAATGATATGGTGCACCATGGCACATGTTAGGATCAATAGCGTCATAATTTCTGATGCTATTATGGTACTTTGTAGGATTAGGTCCAAAAATGTTGGCGCTAACCCTGCAAAGTACATGGTGGCCCATTATAAAAAATGGTGTGCCTCAATTTAAAGCCTGCTCTGAGCAGGCGTAAAAAATGCTGCTAAATTTGGCATAGTGGAATCTCATAGATTCCATTGTGCCATTTTTCTTGGCCTCCTAAAAGAGAAACGCCCCCCTTGCATACATTATGCCTGCCACAGGCATAATGTTGTGCAAGGGTTTACAAAGTAGTGCAGTGTGTGCATTGCACCACTTTGTAAATTTGGCGCAGCGTTTTTGCCAAACTAACGCCACATCAGCAAAAATAAATGATGCTAATGTGGCACTAGGTGGCTCTAGGCCCTTCTTAAATCTGGGTCTTAGTGGCTTATTGAAATTTGGGAGGGCGGGAAATGCACAAATGCTTGGTGGGAGTATGTTACATTATAGAGGACCTGGAAGGTAGAAGGACTGGAACCTACATTGGCACAGGGAGGACTGGTGCATTTTAAATATTAAGTGGGATTTATCTAAGGCTCCAGGTTAGGGTGTATTAGGAAATGTTTCTGCTTGGGGCTCTGCCTGCTATGGCATTGACTGCGTCATATGCAATAATTAGAAGCAAATATGTGCCGTGTACTTAGCAGAGAGTCAGCCAGATTGGAGATGATATAATTTTAGGGGAGGTCTGCCCGTGAAGAATGAATACTGCTCTTTCTGCTTGCAAAATTAGGACTCGACAAGTGGATCCAGTAGGCGATGGCAGTAGGCGAATCTAATGAGTACTAGTGAGTCCTCTACGGTAACTAGTTTTGTATTTTCTCGACCTGTCAATGTGACAACTGTAGCTTTTTTGTTAGAGGTCTGTGCCTGATTTAACAAGCATTGGCAAAGGCAATAGATGTTGCCTATACAACAACTATTGGCTTGCAAATGGGTTTTATCCATGTTGTACCCCACCATGGCTGCTGTTCAGCACGGCTAAAAGTTTGTGACGTAGAGGAGAGTGGTGTGGAGTGGCATAGTGTGTCGTAGAGTAGCCTGTAATAGTTGTGGAAGGGTGTAGAGTGGCTTAAGTGTCATTAAGAGGCATGGGAGGGGTGTGGCATTGGCGTAGCATAGAGTGGAGTAAAGTGTCAAAGTGAAGTGGCAGGTGTAGAATGGAGTATAGTGGCATATTGAGTTGAAGAGCGTGTTTGATGTATTGAACAGAATATGTGAGCGACTCCTGCATACGTTCATTCATTGGTCCCATGCTGTGATGGCTGTGGCAGTGATAAAGGATTTTTATGATGGGCTGAACAAAAACCCAGTGCGTCTGCTGAGGGAAGAAAAAGTCAGGATTCAATCGGATAGATCACTGTTCAGTATTTCATGCATCCTCGTCTTAGGTGGAAAGTTATCAAAGCTCATGGTACCTCAGATTGGCCCTTCTGGGCTCACCCATGTGGACTTCAACTCACTGACTCGCTTTACTGATGTTACTGGTCACTGCCAAATCAAAGCTTATCATTGCAACACTACTGCTCCTGACATCTAGACCTAGCAACCTGCCTATTATCACCTTGCCAACACCACAGAGAGCTAAACAGAATATTAGGATAGAGTTTGAACCATTTTGAATGGGGCAATGGCACAGTTCAGCAGGAATACAAGAGGATAAACCCCACACAGTATTACGATTACTGCTCTCATTTCAGATGTCCTGCTGAATGTATGTTTGGATGTATGATTGCTTCTGTATTTCTAAAGCACAAACCTTGCTGGCTAGTAACTGAAACAATGTTCAGAGACCAAGCATCATGGGGTTACTCAGAGGGGAAGGATGCAGAGCTAGTGAAAGGGGTAAGGCATCAGGATATTTGAGGCAGTATTCCTTGAAGAGGTGAGTTTCACTTCATTTATGATTTGTAGGAGGGCTGGTACTGTTCAGATGTTGAAGGGGTATTGTTTCCACCTTGGCGCAAAGGTTGAATCAGCTTGTTTTCTTGTTTCCTCATTCCTGCAAAGTTTAGTCTCCAGTCTGGCAATGTCAGCGCTCCATGCCTGGTGATGACCTCCAGGTATTATTTGTTTGTTGGCCAGGGAAACAGGGGTCTTGATGTGGATACCTTGTAATTGGTGCAGTTAATCTTGAAGATGGTCCAGGCTTGCAGAGGGGACCAGCCTTGAACACAAGGGTGACATGGTTGCATTTCTTCAGTCCCTTGATGAGCTTTGCGGCTGCATGAAGGATGCATTTCAGGGGAGACAGGGTGGACTCTAGGATGCCACTTGCCAGGACGTTGCCTCCTTCCAGGTGTAAGAGGACTAGGGCTTGAACTGTTATTGTGGGATGGAGCACAGATGGGGACCCCTGAGTTGACCTATGCAGATGCTGGCCCCCCCAAAAAAAATTAACACAAAAAAATAGGAAGTGAGTAACAGGAGAGGCCTGAGGTGCAAGAGCAAGCCGGCTACTACCACCGTGCAACTGGTAAGTCCTTGCAAAAGAAAAATAAATGAAGCAATAAATACAGAAATATAAACGTGGACAAGACTCAAAGAGAGCAAATAAAGCAATACATTCGGAGGGCACGCAGCAAGAAAAATACAAATATAGTCCCCTCGCTGACCTCAAGCATTCTATATGTATTGTATTGTATTGTTCAATTATGTCTTCAACATCATATGGCTGTATGTGTCAGTAGGAGAGACCTAAAAATGTGGTGTAATGCAATTATGGCACATTTTCGCTATGTACATTTCTAGTTTTGATGTAAACCTTATGTAAGTAGTTTTACTGCATTGGTTATATGATAAAACTGAGGCACATCTGTCTGAAATGGGGTTTCTGTTTGTCTAGGATATGCACATAAGCCAGGCAGAACCCACCCGCTCTAATCAGGGTGAGGAAGTTACACACCCAAGATAACCCCTGCTCACCCCCTTGGTAGCTTGACACGAGCAGTCAGGCCTATCCCAGAGGCAATGTGTAAAGCGTTTGCACAACACACACAATACATGTTACGCACTATCCCCACCACAAAGGAAACACAACACCAAGTTATATAAAAATAAACTGTATTGTACACAACATCATTAGACCAAACACAACATGCCAGTAATACCCTGCTACCAAAGCAGTTGTCAGAACATTACACAGTACTGTTACTCTGCAAGAGCCAGCAGTATTCACATAACACATAGGTTACTGGTTATTCTGCAACACAAGCAGTAGTCAGGAAAGCATTGCTAAGAGAATGTACATGTCATAATAAACATATATCATCGTGAATGAATAAGGTCATAGTAATCACATTACCAACAACGCACACACCCTCATAATCATACCATCCTAAATGCCCATACAAGGTACATCGGAGAGTGCAAGGGCACTTCATGGAAAACAGATCTCCATAACTGCTTAGGTCATCACAAAACACATGATCATTGCTGCAAAAACGATCTCATGAATACCCCTAACACAACAGCAGGAGTGCACATACCACTTGGCAATATTCTCACCAGGTCCGGTGAGTGCGATCTGCCCTTCGCACAAGGTGCCAAAATGATGCAGCAAAAACAGGGACGTCTGTGTCCCAACCGTGGAGCTCCTCTGCTACGATCCTCGTGCAGTATTTTCAGGGCCAGGGACCCACCCCGGCCTGCTATGTGCCACAAAAAGCAAGTGGAAGAGGGGGAGACACAGCGGTATTGGGGGATCTCCATCAAGGCTACCACCCGCCTGCGATCCTCCACCAACCAACAGGGTCCCAGCGCGGACGTGGGACCTCCATCGAGGCTATCATCCCGCCCACGAGCCACAAAGCATGGAGAGGGTGCCCAGAGGGAACGGGGGACCTCCGTTGAGGTTTTCCACCCACCTGCGAGCCACACAACAGAGATGGAGGCCTGGTGTAGCGGGGGGCCTCCGATGAGGCTTCCACCCTGCCCACGATCCTGCACCCACACCCAACATGGTGCCCAAGCCTCCTTCTCCCGGGCTGCAGCGGTGAACACACAAGAAGATGGGCCCACCTGGGGCGCTCCTCTTAGTACGCCTCACCCCAGCAGGAACCACCAGGAGCCCGCTTGCTACAGATCTTGCTCCATCGTGCCCTGGGGGTGCTTCACGGAGTGCGACGCGCTCCGACATTCCAAGTTGCCCGGGTTGCGGCGGTGATTTCTCCCAGCAGCAACCACAGAAAAGCTCTCTCAATGCACTCAGTAAATAAAAGAAAATCGCTGTCAAGGTGCTAAGTAAATATAAGAAAAGCGCTCGTCAGGCGGTAAGCTCCAACACAGGAGCTTTCAAATATAGCGCTGTCCTCTCGCTGAGAAACTAGTAATTCAGGGAGGCAGGTGCCACAGCACCCAGCCCCTGGGGACACACCTGGAAGCACAGGGCAGTAGGGCCCAACAACAGGCCAGCACAAGGGAGAAGCAGTCAGCGGCAGTTCCTTCTAGTGACCCAGCAGGTCACAGATCAGCACAGCAGCAGTCCAAGGCAGTTCCTGGTGAGTCCCCACTGCAGCATTCTGTGTCCATGTCAGTTGTTCCAGAGTGTCTCTTCTTGTTTCAAAGGTGTCTCTAAACATGGGAAAATCCCCTGTACTTATACTCAGTTTTGCACACACTTACAAAGAAGGGGAGAAGAGGTTCCAACCACTTACAACTAGTTCTAGGAGTGTCCCCTCTCTCCTCCAGCACAGGCTCCAGACATCAGTTGGGGGTAAACGAGGCCCTTACGTGAGGCCAGGGCACATCCTTTACAAATGCAGGTGTGCCCTGCCTCCCCTTCTCTTAGCCCAGGAAGACCATTAAATATGCAGATACATCTCTGTGACACGTCCACCATCCCTGTGTACGGGCAGTCTTAAAAGTATGAACAAAGCCCAGCTGTCTCTCTGTCCCAGATGTGGATTGGAGTCAAGCTGCAAAACATCAGAGTCATAAGCACAGAGAAATGCTCACTTTCTAGAAGTGGCATTTCTGTAATGGTAATAAAAAAATCCACCTACACCAATAAGCAGCATTTCTCACCACCATTACAACCATACCAAACATGCCTACGCTACCCCTCATAAATCAGACAATGCCCCTTAGACACAAGGCAGGGCAGGGCAGGTATAATGCATAGGACATAATGCAGTCCTATGAGTAGGGCAGCACTCACTTCAGTGAGAAACCAAATAGGCTGTTTGTCACTACCAGGACAGGCCCCACAACCAGGCACATGTTCTGCCTTCTACATACATAGCACCCCGCCCATAGGGCTAGCGAGGGCGTACCTTAGGGGTGACTTACATGTAGTAAAAGAGGAGTTCTGAGCCTGGCAAGTGAATTTAGATGCCAGGTCCCTGTGGCATCAATCTGCGCATGCAGGCCCTGCGCTAGCAGGCCTGAGACAGGTTTGGAAGGCGACTTCTGTGGGTGGCGCAAGCAGCACTGCAGGCCCACTAGTATCATTTCATTTACAGGTCCTGGGTATAGAGATACCTCTGTACGAGGGACTTACAGGTAAACTAAATGGGCCAATTAGGTGTAATCATACCAACATTAGAAGGGAGATCACCTGCACTTTAGCACTGATCCTCAGTGATAAAGTGCTCAGAGTCCTAGAGACAACAACAAGAGGTCATAAAAAATAGGAGGAAGGAGGCAAAACGTTTGGGGATGACCCTGCAAAAAGGATCAGGTCCAACAACATCAAAGTAATTTTCTTCCTCTGCTGAAACCAATAGCTCTGGATTGTGGTAAATCTGTGCATAGAGAGGTGAGGTTAGTGTGGCAATGGTGTTAAAGCACATTATGCATTTTTTGCATGAAATATTATGTTATGTTAGTTTTATGGGGTGGGGTGGGTATTACCTACAAAAGTGTCTTTAGGCTGAGGTAACAGCATAAGCGAGACTAGTAACTGGGTCATGGTACCATGCAAATGAGGGAATCACTTTGCCTCTGCACCCATGATGTGTTAATGACACTGGCATAGAGGTAAACACGACCTTAGGAGGTGCACTAACAGTGCTCCAGAAAAATGTGTCACACTGTGAATGTGCCTTCTGAGGTCAGCCCTCTCATGTGGTGAAAAGGGGTCCAACGGACCCTCCAGATAGCCCCCTGCAGGCGGATGCAGTCAGTCACTGCACCCACCTGCAGGGGGATCTCGAACCCCTCTCTAAAGTGACAGCTGGTTGTCAACTGCACAGAGAAACACTGACCGGCTTTGAAGCAGCCGCTGCGTATTTTAATGCGCTGATCCATAGGGAATCACAAGAATGCAGCTGTCCTGGGGGCAGCGTATTCATTGTAACAGGGTTCATTGTCCCAATGTCCCTGTTTCGCTTCATGCACCTGCTTAAAGATGTCCGTGGAACAAACAGGGGCAGTGTGCTCTGAGGGCAATATGGCCTCAGGTGCGCATCCCATGAGTGTAGTCTGACAACAAGCATGAAGGGAATAGGGACCTGTCCTGTAGAAGGACCCAGATGCACAACATAAATATTTAAAGCTGTTTCTCTTCAACAAAAGACATCCAATGCAGTGAATCTAGGACAGCAGAAGTAGAAGAATGTCAAGGCCATCGTAAAGTCTTGCAGCAACATTGTGAATCTACAGTAACCTGTTCAAGAGACCAGCTGGAGACTCTAAATACAGTGGGGCATGTATATGAGCCCCATGCGCTGGCAGAGTGTCACTTTTTTTGATGCTCCAACCAATGTGGACTACTAAATCATATCTATGATGCCACACAAAGTCACTTTGTGCAAGTCACTGCAGTGCCTTACTCTGTGCCAGGGAGGCTTTCCATGGGCGTTGCGGTGGGTTTTCCCAAGCAATTCTAATAGGTTTTGACGCATTCCCAGATTTGCGAGGACTTGTACAACTGAAAATGTGTCAAAACATTACACCTCCCCAGGGCAAGTGTGACAAGGAGAAATATCTTTATTTCTCCTTCTTTTTTCCACGTTACATGTGTGCTGCATTCTGCATTCATAGAAAGAATAAACCACCTACGTGGATCGTTTCTGTGCAGGAAGGTGCCCCTTCCTGCACAAAAACAATCCTGCCGAAAACACAGGCACCCTTGCACTGTGGTGCAGGGGTGCCTGTGTTGGCGCCTGGCTGCCGAAACAGCACCAGTGCAGGGGGAAAGGACAGAAATGCACCATATTGTATAAATACCAGTGCATTCCTGTAATGTAATATAAAAAGATTTCTAAAGTGCGCAGCTACTTAAAGGAGTGTACCAGCGATGCACGGTATAGTTAGAGAAAGAAGGAATATGGCAACTACTGTGAGAAAAGCCATGTCTCGAGTTTTTTCTTAAAACATGTCCCTGTCCTTTCACTTTGGCGTAGGGCAGCACAGCAAGTGATCCAATTTTATCTAAACAGTGGATTGGACCACCAGCGGGAGAACAGATTGGGAGAAAAATTGCAACATTTTGCGCAAAACTTGCAGCAACGAGACGCAAGGTGCAGCTACCTGATTAACCTGCTTAGTGAGGGCGAGCGTATCATTCATATGGAATCCCAAATTTTGAACCACCTCAGCTGGGCGGGGCACAGTTTCCCAGTATGCTGGCCAAAAGTTACCAGGTAGAGCATTTGTAAGGCCATTATCAATGCAGCTCAACTCTTTAGTGTTGTCCAGATTGAAGTTCAAAGAATTAAGCGACAACCATGATGTAAGTGCTGTCAAGCACTCCATGGAACATATCAAGGGGGCAGGGCACCGCACTGTGTATGGAAATAAGCAGTTGTCTGTCATCTGCATAGTTCATAACATTTGTCCCATACGATCTAATAAATGCTAAACTATGAGCAAACGGAAGGGTTGGGCAAAGCTTAAGTTTTTTTTTTAATTGCAAAATAAGTATAATATTTGTGAAATGTGTATGAAATTATCCATATTATCCTTCTGCCAGGTATCTTATTCAAAAATTGAAAGTGAGATTGTAACTTGCAAGATCGGCTTTTCAAGCAGAAAATATCTTTCAGCCATACCAGACATAGGGGGTCACAGTGTTACCTTTTCTGAACTAAGGAGCTTCTTATGAGCAAACATGTTATAACCATATGACACAGCAAACCCCAAAAGCATTCCTGTATCACATAACATGCACATTTTGTAGGATTTCTCCTGTTTAATACACATTTTGCCCATGAAAAGAAATACCCAGTAGAAACTGGGACCCCGCTGAAGGGTATGTGTTCTTGAACTGACAAGAAACTCAAATTTCTCACACATACTTCAGTAGCATTATACTGGTGAACAGTATCACCTGTTATTTACAGCTTGTAGAAATGGCAGAAGATATTGGTGGATGAGTTACTCCGTCACAATAATACAGATATCCCGTCTGCTGAAATCTAAATCCCATTATATCCTATGGGATTTAGGTTTCAGCGGATGGGATATTCGCCCCCCTTGTGACGGAGTAACTGCTTCTGGCAGGCAGGTCGCTCCAAACACCACTGCCCCGTGCCGCCTCCACTCTGCTGCCACTGTTCTTGCCCGTTCTCCTGAGCGCTTCCTGAGCGCTTTTGAGCAACCAGCCGCTGAGCCCTGCCCCCCTCCCTCCTCCTCGATTCTCTATCCTTTTAGCCCATTCCCGCCGCTGAGCCCCGCGGCCCGCTCCCCTCCCTCCTCCTCGATTCTCTATCCTTTTTTAGCCCATTCCCGCCACTGAGCCCCGCGGTCCCGCCCCCCTCCCTCCTCCTCGATTCTCTATCCTTTTTTTTGCCCATTCCCGCCGCTGAGCCCCGTGGCCCCGCCCCCCCGCTTTCCCATTCGCCAATCCCTCCCTCCTCCCAGCTGCCACTCCCTCCCACCTCCCCTCTTATGGCAGCCGCAGCGTGGTGAACAAAGCGACCGTTGACCCTGCTTCAGGCAGGCAGGTTGCTCCATACACTGCTGCCCCGTGCCGCCTCCACTCTGCTGCCACTGTTCTTGCCCGTTCTCCTGAGTGCTTCCTGAGCGCTTCCGAGCAACTAGCCACTGAATCCCCCCTCCCTCCTCCTCGATTCTCTATCCTTTTAGCCCATTCCCGCCGCTGAGCCCTGCCCATGCCCTCAATCTAGGACGCCCCCCCCACCTGCTTTCAGTCCTCCCCAAAGAACACCAAGGGACATTTCTCCTGCCAAGCTTGCCGCTTCACTTGCACCCTAAAGCACTGCGACAAACCTGCCAACAACCACCTCAGCTGCATCCTACTCAACACCCGCTCCATCCACAAACACGCAATTGTACTATGGGACCTACTAACCTCAACCTCACCGGACATCGCCTTCCTCACCAAAACCTGGACAAACTCAGCCTCAGAACCTGACATAGCCATAGCCATCCCTGAAGGCTACAAAATCACCCGAAGAGACCGCACCAACAAACCAGGAGGAGGAATCGCCATAGTCCACAAAAGCTCCATCAAAGTCTCGAGTAGCACCTATGACACCCTCAACCTCGCAGAGCACCTCCAATTCAAAATCCACATCAACGCCAACACCACCCTCAAAGGAACTCTGATCTACAGACCCCCATACCCCCGTTCTCAATTCTGCAATGCCATCGCTGACATCGTAAGTGCCAACGCCCTCGACTCCACAGAATACATCCTCCTCCGCGACCTGAACTTCCACCTAGAAAACAACAACGACACCAACACCACCAACCTGCTGGACAACCTCGCCAACTTCGGCCTCAAACAACTCGTCACCTCACCCACCCACTCCGCAGGCCACACACTCAATGCCGTCTTCTCAGCCAGCAACCACGTCTCCTTCAGCCACACCACTGAACTCAGCTGGACAGACCACCGCTGCATCCACTTCTCCTACCAGAAACCAGTTACTCACCACCACCGCACACAACCCCCCCGACGCAACTGGAGCAAAATATCAACGGATCAACTGATTTCCATCCTCGCCCGAGCCCCACCCCCTGGGACCCCGGACCCCAACACAGCCGCCACCAACCTGCATCGCTGAATAGAAGACTGCGCCAACACCCTCGCACCACTCAAAAAAAACCAAACACCCTCCACAGAATCAAGGCCAGCTGGTTCACCCCAGACCTACAGGAATCCAAACGGCTATGTCGCAGAATGGAAAAAACCTGGCACCTTGAACCTACCAACTCCAACCACATCGCTTTCAAGGATGCCATACGCAAACACCACCAACTGATCCGCACCACCAACAGGACCCACTTCAAAAACCGCATTGACACCAACGCTCACAACAGTAAATAACTCTTCGGCATCATCAAAGAGCTCTCCACTCCCAGGACCTGCTCCAACGAACCTCCGCCATCACAGTTCTGCAACTCACTCGCAACCCACTTCCGTCAAAAGATAGAAGAAATCCACAGCAGCTTCAACCCCTAGACCCACCAGCTGACCACAAACACCAACAAACCCAACGTCCCAAGCAACACCCACCTCCTCCATACCTGGACCCCCGTCAACATAGAAGACACCGCCAACACCATGGCCTCCATCCACTCCGGATCACCATCGGACCCCTGCCACACAATATCTTCAACAAAGCAAACATCATCATCGCTCCCCACCTCTGCAACACCATCAACAGCTCCTTCGAGTCAGCCACCTTCCCAGAAAGATGGAAGCACGAAGAAGTCAACGCCCTGCTGAAGAAACCAAAGGCAGACCCAGACGACCCCAAGAACTACCAGCCGGTCTCCCTCCTCCCCTTCCCAGCCAAGGTCATCGAAAAAATCGTGAACAGCCAATTATCCCGGTTCCTGGAAGACAGCAAGGCGCTCGACACCTTCCAATCCAGATTCCGCAAAAACCACAGCACCGAGACCGCACTCATTGCTGCCACAGACGACATCAGGACCATGCTCGACGAAGGAGAAACAGCAGCACTCATCCTCCTTGCTACGATGTGCATAGTTTATACCTAGCTATGGTGTGCATAGTTTATACCTTGCTACAGTGTGCACAGATTGCTATTGTGTGCATAGTTTATAACTAGCTACAGTTTCCATACCATGCTACTGTGTGCATAGTTTATACCTAGCTACGGTGTGCATAGTTTATAACTAGCTATGGTGTGCATAGTTTATAACAAGTTACGGTGTGCATACCTTGCTATGGTGTTCATAGTTTATACCTAGCTACAGTGTGCATAGTTTATACCTAGCTACAGTGTGCATACCTTGCTACGGTGTTCATAGTTTTTACTTGCTACGGTGAGCATAGTTTATACCTAGCTACGGTGTGCATAGTTATAACTAGCTATGGTGTGCATAGTTTATACCTAGCTACGGTGTGCATAGTTTATACCTAGCTATGGTGTGCATACCTTGCTGCGGTGTGCATAGTTTATACCTTGTTACAGTGTTCTTAGTTTATACCTAGCTACAGTGTGCATGGTTTATACCTTGCTACTGTGTGCATAGTTTATACTTAGCTACGTTGTGCATACCTTGCTATGGTGTGCATAGTTTATACCTAGCTATAGTGTACATAGTTTATAACTAGGTACGGTATGCATAGGTCATAACTAGCTATGGTGTGCATAGTTTATACCTAGCTACGGTGTTCATAGTTTATACCTAGCTATGGTGTGCATAGTTTATAACTAGCTACGGTGTGCATACCATGCTACTTTGTTCATAGTTTATACCTTGCTACGGTGTTCATAGTTTATATTTAGCTACGGTGTGTAGAGTTTATTCCTTGCTAAGGTGTGCATAGTTTATAACTAGCTACAGTGTGCATAGTTTATACCTTGCTACTGTGTGCATAGTTTATACCTTCCTATGGTGTGCATAGTTTATACCTTGCTACACTGTACATAGTTTATACCTTGCTACGGTGTGCATAGTTTATACCTTGCTATGGTGTGCATAGTTTATACCTTGCTACACTGTACATAGTTTATACCTAGCTACGGTGTGCATAGTTTATACCTTGCTACGATGTGCCTAGTTTATACCGTTCTATGGTGTGCATAGTTTATATCTACCTACGGTGTGAATAGTTTATACCTGTAGGAGGCTGGACTGGCTTGTAGTGAGTACCAAGGGGTACTTGCACCTTGCACCAGGCCCAGTTATCCCTTATTAGTGTATAGGGTGTCTAGCAGCTTAGGCTGATAGATAATGGTAGCTTAGCAGAGCAGCTTAGGCTGAACTAGGAGACGTGTGAAGCTACTACAGTACCACTTAGTGTCATATGCACAATATCATAAGAAAACAGAATACACAGTTATACTAAAAATAAAGGTACTTTATTTTTATGACAATATGCCAAAGTATCTTAGAGTGTACCCTCAGTGAGAGGATAGGAAATATACACAAGATATATATACACAATAGCAAAAATATGCAGTATAGTCTTAGAAAACAGTGCAAACAATGTATAGTTACAATAGGATGCAATGGGGAAACATAGGGATAGGGGCAACCCAAACCATATACTCCAAAAGTGGAATGCGAACCACGAATGGACCCCAAACCTATGTGACCTTGTAGAGGGTCGCTGGGACTATTAGAAAATAGTGAGAGTTAGAAAAATAACCCTCCCCAAGACCCTGAAAAGTGAGTGCAAAGTGCACTAAAGTTCCCCTAAGGACAAAGTAGTCGTGTTAGAGGAATAATGCAGGAAAGACACAAACCAGCAATGCAACAACTGTGGATTTCCAATCTAGGGTACCTGTGGAACAAGGGGACCAAGTCCAAAAGTCACAAGCAAGTCGGAGATGGGCAGATGCCCAGGAAATGCCAGCTGCGGGTGCAAAGAAGCTTCTACCGGACAGAAGGAGCTGAGGTTTCTGCAAGAACGAAAAGGGCTAGAGACTTCCCCTTTGGTGGACGGATCCCTCTTGCCTTGGAGAGTCGTGCAGACGTGTTTTCCCGCCGGAAGAACACTAACAAGCCTTACTAGCTGCAAATCGTGCGTTTGGCGTTTTTGGACGCTGCTGGGGCCCAGGAGGGACCAGGAGGTCGCAAATTGGACCTGAAGAGAGAGGGGATGTCGAGCAAGACAAAAAGCCCTCACTGAAGCAGGTAGCACCCGGAGAAGTGCTAGAAACAGGCACTACAAGGATGCGTAAAATGGTGCTCACCGAAGTTGCACAAAGGAGTCCCATGTCGCCGGAGACCAACTTAGAAAGTCGTGCAATGCAGGTTAGAGTGCCATGGACCCAGGCTTGGCTGTGCACAAAGGATTTCCGCCGGAAATGCACAGGGGCCGGAGTAGCTGCAAAGTCGCGGTTCCCAGCAATGCAGCCCAGCGAGGTGAGGCAAGGACTTACCTCCACCAAACTTGGGCTGAAGAGTCACTGGACTGTGGGGGTCACTGGGACAGAGTCGCTGGATTCGAGGGACCTCGCTCGTCGTGCTGAGAGGAGACCCAAGGGACTGGTAATGCAGCTTTTTGGTGCCTGCGGTTGCAGGGGGAAGATTCCGTCGACCCACGGGAGATTTCTTCGGAGCTTCTGGTGCAGAGAGGAGGCAGGCTACCCCCACAGCATGCACAAGCAGGAAAACAGTCGAGAAGGCGGCAGGATCAGCGTTACAGAGTTGCAGTAGTCGTCTTTGCTACTATGTTGCAGGTTTGCAGGCTTCCAGCGCGGTCAGCAGTCGATTCCTTATCAGAAGGTGAAGAGGGAGATGCAGAGGAACTCGGCTGAGCTCATGCATTCGTTATCTAAAGTTTCCCCAGAGACAGAGACCCTAAATAGCCAGAAAAGAGGGTTTGGCTACCTAGGAGAGAGGATAGGCTACTAACACCTGAAGGAGCCTATCAGCAGGAGTCTCTGACTTCACCTGGTGGCACTGGCCACTCAGAGCACTCCAGTGTGCCAGCAGCACCTCTGTTTCCAAGATGGCAGAGGTCTGGAGCACACTGGAGGAGCTCTGGACACCTCCCAGGGGAGGTGCAGGTCAGGGGAGTGGTCACTCCCCTTTCCTATGTCCAGTTTCGCGCCAGAGCAGGGGCTAAGGGGTCCCTGAACCGGTGTAGACTGGCTTATGCAGAATTGGGCACATCTGTGCCCAAGAAAGCATTTCCAGAGGCTGGGGGAGGCTACTCCTCCCCTGCCTTCACACCATTTTCCAAAGGGAGAGGGTGTCACACCCTCTCTCAGAGGAAGTTCTTTGTTCTGCCATCCTGGGCCAGGCCTGGCTGGACCCCAGGAGGGCAGCTGCCTGTCTGAGGGGTTGGCAGCAGCAGCAGCTGCAGTGAAACCCCAGGAAGGGCAGTTTGGCAGTACCAGGGTCTGTGCTACAGACCACTGGGATCATGGGATTGTGCCAACTATGCCAGGATGGCATAGAGGGGGCAATTCCATGATCATAGACATGTTACATGGCCATATTCGGAGTTACCATTGTGAAGCTACATATAGGTAGTGACCTATATGTAGTGCACGCGTGTAATGGTGTCCCCGCACTCACAAAGTTCAGGGAATTGGCTCTGAACAATGTGGGGGCACCTTGGCTAGTGCCAGGGTGCCCTCACACTAAGTAACTTTGCACCTAACCTTTACCAGGTAAAGGTTAGACATATAGGTGACTTATAAGTTACTTAAGTGCAGTGTAAAATGGCTGTGAAATAACGTGGACGTTATTTCACTCAGGCTGCAGTGGCAGGCCTGTGTAAGAATTGTCAGAGCTCCCTATGGGTGGCAAAAGAAATGCTGCAGCCCATAGGGATCTCCTGGAACCCCAATACCCTGGGTACCTCAGTACCATATACTAGGGAATTATAAGGGTGTTCCAGTAAGCCAATGTAAATTGGTAAAATTGGTCACTAGCCTGTTAGTGACAATTTGAAAGTAATGAGAGAGCATAACCACTGAGGTTCTGGTTAGCAGAGCCTCAGTGAGACAGTTAGGCACCACACAGGGAACATATACATGCACACCTATGAGCACTGGGGCCCTGTGTGACAGGGTCCCAGTGACACATACATATAGGCCACAAACCTATGAGCACTGGGGTCCTGACCAGCAGGACCCCAGTGACACATAACAACCATACTGAAAACATAGAGGGTCATTCTGACCCTGGCGGCCGGTGGCCGCCAGGGCCACCGACCACGGGAGCACCGCCGACAGGCTGGCGGTGCTCCAATGAGCATTCTGACCGCGGCGGTTCAGCCGCGGTCAGAAGCGGAAAGTCAGCGGTCTCCCGCTGACTTTCCGCTGCTCATTGGAATCCTCCATGGCTGCGGAGCGCGCTCCGCAGCCATGAGGATTCTGACCCCCCCTACCGCCATCCAGTTCATGGCGGGAAAGCCGCCATGAACAGGATGGCGGTAGGGGGGGTCGCGGGGCCCCTGGGGGCCCCTGCCGTGCCCATGCCAATGGCATGGGCACGGCAGGGGCCCCCGTAAGAGGGCCCCAAAATGTATTTCACTGTCTGCCTTGCAGACAGTGAAATACGCGACGGGTGCAGTAGCACCCGTCGCACCTTCCCACTCCGCCGGCTCGATTACGAGCCGGCATCCTCGTGGGAAGGTCGTTTTCCCCTGGGCTGGCGGGCGGTTTAACTGGAACCGCCCGCCAGCCCAGGGGAAAACTCGTAATACCCGCCGCGGTCTTTTGACCGCGGCGCGGTAATTTGGAGGGCGGGATCCTGGCGGGCGGCCTCCGCCGCCCGCCAGGGTCATAATGAGGCCCATAGTGTTTTCACTATGAGCACTGAGGCCTGGCTATCAGGATCCCAGTGAGACAGTGAAAACAGTGACAAACACCCTGACATACACTCACAAACAGGCCAAAAGTGGGGGTAACAAGGCTAGAAAGAGGCTACCTTCTCACAATACCTTGCTACGGTGTGCATAGTTGATACATAGCAATGGTGTGCATACCTTGCTACAATGTGCATACCTTGCTATGGTGTTCATGGTTTATAACTGGCTATGGGGTTCATACTTTATAGCTAGCTGTGGTGTGCATAGTTAGTAACTAGCTACGGTGTACATAGTTATTAACAACTGCAGTGTGCATAGTTTATACCTAGCTGTGGTGTGCATAGTTTATACCTAGCTACTGTGTGCATAGTTTATACCTAGCTATGGTGTGCATAGTTTATACCTAGCTACATTATGCATAGTTTATAACCAGCTACGGTGTCCATACCTTGCTATGGTGTTCATAGTTTATCCCTTGCTACGGTGTGCATAGTTTATATGTAGCTACGGTGTGCATAGTTTAGAAATAGCTACGGTGTCGATACCTTGCTACGGTGTTCATAATTTATAAGTTGCTACAGTTTGCATAGTTTATACCTAGCTACAGTGTGCATAGTTTATAACAAGCTACGGTGTCTATACCTTGGTACGGTGTTCATAGTTTACACCTTGCTACGGTGTGCATAGTTTATATGTAGCTACGGTGTGCATAGTTTAGAACTAGCTACGGTGTCGATACCTTGCTACGGTGTTCATAATTTATAAGTTGCTACAGTTTGCATAGTTTATAACAAGCTACGGTGTCTATACCTTGGTACGGTGTTCATAGTTTACACCTTGCTACCGTGTGCATAGTTTATACTTAGCTACGGTGTACATAGATTATGACTAGCTACGGTGTGCATACCTTGCTACGGTGTTCATAGTTTATACCTAGCTACAGTGTGCATAGATTATACCTAGCTATGGTGTGCATACCTTGATACGGTGTTCATAGTTTATACTTGCTACAGTGTGCATAGTTTATACCTTGCTACGGTGTGCATAGTTTATACCTAGCTACGGTGTGCATAGTTTATAACTAGCTATGGTGTTCATACCTTGCTATGGTGTTCATAGTTTATGCCTTGCTCAGTATGCATAGTTTATACCTTGCTATGGTGTGCATAGTTTATACCTAGCTATAGTGTGCATACCTTGCTACAGTGTGCTTAGTTTATACTGAGCTACGGTATGCATAAGTCATACCTAGCTATGGTGTGCATAGTTTATACCTAGCTACGTTGTGCATACATTGCTATTGTGTGCATTGTTTATACCTAGCTATGGTGTGCATAGCTTATACCTAGCTATAGTGTGCATTTCTTGTTACGGTGTGCTTGGTTTATACCTAGCTAAGATGTGCATAGTTTATACTTAGCTACGGTGTGCATAGTCTATACCTAGCTATGGTGTGCATAAGTGATACCTAGTTATGGTGTGCATAATTTATATCTAGTTACAGTGTGCATAGTTTATACCTTGCTACAGTGTGCATACATTGCTATTGTGTGCCTAGTTTATACCTAGCTACGGTGTGCATAGTTTATACCTAGCTACGATGTGCATACCTTGCTGCGGTGTGCCTAGGTCATAGCTAGCTAAGGTTTGCATAGTTTATACCTAACTACAGTGTGTATATTTTATACCTACCTATGGTGTGCATACCTTGCTACGGTGTGCCTAGGTCATACCTAGGTAAAGTGTGCTTACCTTGCTACGGTGTGACTAGGTCGTACCTAGCTATGGTGTGCATAGTTTATACTTAGCTACGGTGGGCATAGTTCATACCTAGCTATGGTGTGCATAGTTTATACAGACCTACGGTGGGCATGGTTCATACCTAGCTATGGTGTGCATAGTTTATACCTAGCTACGGTGTGAAGAGGTCATACCTAGCTATGGTGTGCATAGTTTATACCTAGCTACAGTGTGCATATGTCATACCTAATTATGGTGTACATAGTTTATACCTAGCTACAGTGTGCATACGTCATACCTAGTTATGGTGTACATAGTTTATACCTAGCTACGGTGTGATAGGTGCATAGGTCATACCTAACTATGCTGTACATAGTTTATACCTAGTTACGGTGTGCATAGGTCATACCTAACTATGGTGTACATAGTTTATACCTAGCTACAGTGTGCATAGGTCATACCTAGCTGTGGTGTGTGTAGTTTATACTGAGCTTCGGTGGGCATAGTTCATACCTAGCTATGGTGTGCATAGTTTATACCTAGCTACAGTGTGCATAGTTTATAACTAGCTATGGTGTTCATACCTTGCTATGGTGTTCATAGTTTATACCTTGCTCAGTATGCATAGTTTATACCTTGCTATGGTGTGCATAGTTTATACCTAGCTATAGTGTGCATACCTTGCTACAGTGTGCTTAGTTTATACTTAGCTACGGTATGCATAAGTCATACCTAGCTATGGTGTGCATAGTTTATACCTAGCTACGTTGTGCATACATTGCTATTGTGTGCATTGTTTATACCTAGCTATGGTGTGCATAGCTTATACCTAGCTATAGTGTGCATTTCTTGCTATCGTGTGCTTGGTTTATACCTAGCTAAGATGTGCATAGTTTATACTTAGCTACGGTGTGCATAGTCTATACCTAGCTATGGTGTGCATAAGTGATACCTAGTTATGGTGTGCATAATTTATACCTAGTTACAGTGTGCATAGTTTATACCTTGCTACAGTGTGCATACATTGCTATTGTGTGCCTAGTTTATACCTAGCTACGGTGTGCATAGTTTATACCTAGCTACGATGTGCATACCTTGCTGCGGTGTGCCTAGGTCATAGCTAGCTAAGGTTTGCATAGTTTATACCTAACTACAGTGTGCATATTTTATACCTACCTATGGTGTGCATACCTTGCTACGGTGTGCCTAGGTCATACCTAGGTACAGTGTGCATACCTTGCTACGGTGTGACTAGGTCGTACCTAGCTATGGTGTGCATAGTTTATACTTAGCTACGGTGGGCATAGTTCATACCTAGCTATGGTGTGCATAGTTTATACAGACCTACGGTGGGCATGGTTCATACCTAGCTATGGTGTGCATAGTTTATACCTAGCTACGGTGTGAAGAGGTCATACCTAGCTATGGTGTGCATAGTTTATACCTAGCACGGTGTGCATATGTCATACCTAATTATGGTGTACATAGTTTATACCTAGCTACAGTGTGCATACGCCATACCTAGTTATGGTGTACATAGTTTATACCTAGCTACGGTGTGATAGGTGCATAGGTCATACCTAACTATGGTGTACATAGTTTATACCTAGTTATGGTGTGCATAGGTCATACCTAACTATGGTGTACATAGTTTATACCTAGCTACAGTGTGCATAGGTCATACTTAGCTGTGGTGTGCGTAGTTTATACTGAGCTTCGGTGGGCATAGTTCATACCTAGCTATGGTGTGCATAGTTTATACCTAGCTACAGTGTGCATATGTCATACCTAATTATGGTATACATAGTTGATACCTAGCTACAGTGTGCATACGTCATCCCTAGTTATGGTGTACATAGTTTATACCTAGCTACGGTGTGATAGGTGCATAGGTCATACCTAACTATGGTGTACATAGTTTATACCTAGTTATGGTGTGCATAGGTCATACCTAACTATGGTGTACATAGTTTATACCTAGCTACAGTGTGCATAGGTCATACCTAGCTGTGGTGTGCGTAGTTTATACTGAGCTTCGGTGGGCATAGTTCATACCTAGCTATGGTGTGCATAGTTTATACCTAGCTACAGTGTGCATATGTCATACCTAATTATGGTGTACATAGTTGATACCTAGCTACAGTGTGCATACGTCATCCCTAGTTATGGTGTACATAGTTTATACCTAGCTACGGTGTGCATAGGTGCAGAGGTCATACCTAACTATGGTGTACATAGTTTATACCTAGTTACGGTGTGCATAGGTCATACCTAAATATGGTGTACATAGTTTATACCTAGCTACGGTGTGCATAGGTCATACCTAGCTTTGGTGTGCGTAGTTTATACTGAGCTACGGTGGGCATAGTTTATACCTGGCTCTGGTGGGAATAGTTTATACCTATTTATGTTGTTCATTTACAAATGTTTTAGGTGTGTTAATACATATCCGCTCTACAATTGCGTGACTACTTCATATTATACATATTTAATTCACTAGTACAAAGTAGTTGCTGACTAATGTCTATTTTACTATAGACATTGGCCCTCATTACAACATTGGCGGTAAATGCCGCTTACCACCGTGCAGAAGACCGCCAACACACCGCCACGGCCGCGGAATTCCGCCACAGCTATTATGACCCACAGCACGGAATCCGCCAAAATTCAGACACCCACACAAGTCCGCCACACCAAAGGTCAGTGATAAACTGGCGAAAACAAAACCTCCACCATCACGCCAACAGAAATACGCCCACACTATCACGACACATGAATCCACACAGCGGTCTTTCAACCGCTGTATTCCATTGGCGGTACACACCGCCGCGCTCAAAATACACACACATCTACAAAACACAACCACATTGGACAATTCAAAATACAAACACCTGATACACATACACACACCACTCCCACACACCCAATACAACATAAAACACACACCCACATCACCCACAAACCCCTACGACTACAGTACCGAGAGAAGGCCAGAGAGAGACACTACAAACAACTACCAAGCATCCACAGGCACACAATACCATCACCCACATTACTTCCACGCACCTCACACAACACACCACTAAATAGCACCCCACTTATCACTACACACACCACCCCACACATCACCCACACACCCCATGGCACTACAAAGACACCCCAGGTTCTCTGAGGAGGAGCTCAGGGTCATGGTGGAGAAAATCGTCCGGGTAGAGCCACAGCTATTCGGATCATAGGTGCAGCACACCTCCATAGCTAGGAAGATGGAGCTATGGCGAAGAATAGTGGACAGGGTCAACGCAGTGGGACAGCACCCAAGAAATAGGGATGACATCAGGAAGAGGTGGAATGACCTACGGGGGAAGGTGCGTTCCGTGATCTCAAGACACCACATCGCGGTTCAGCGGACTGGCGGCGGACCACCACCTCCTCCCCACAACTAACAACATGGGAGGAGCAGGTCTTGGCGATTTTGCATCCTGAGGGCCTCGCAGGAGTAGATGGAGGAATGGACTCTGGTAAGTCAAAGCTTTACTATTACATACCCCACCCTAACTGCATGCCATCACATACCCCCACCCTCACCCTCATCCCCATCACTCCTACTCCTAACAAATGTCCCACTATCACAACCCACCCATCCCAACACCAAGCCCTGCATGCAACAACAAAGCATGGACACCCATCACCAAAGCATGGCCACTGCACATACCCATACACCCCCCTAAACCACCATCACACAAGGTCCCACACAGGAATGCAAGCACTGGGGTACACGGACACCCACCTATTGCACACCATGGCACACACAGATGTAATAAACATCCTTTTATACCCCTGCAGGACCCCTACCCAACGTCACCGGACAGGAGGGTCCACACATGTCCACACCACCAACAGAAGAGGTCCACAGTGATGACAGCAGCTCTGTCCAACTGGATCTAGATGACCAGCCCGGCCCATCGGGGACCTCTGGACAGTCGGTTCCCCTCACACAGTCACAGGCCACTACAGACCTTCCCCCCCTCTGGAAACACCAGCACAGCACCCACCCAGCGGACCCATACCTCTGTCCCCAGGACACGTCAAGCAGCAGTGTGTCCACCACTACAGGGAACCCAGGCTAACCCACCACCCCAACAACAACAGGAACCTGGGGGCAGTGGTAGTGGGCACACGGTCAAGGGGACAGAGGCCCAGGAACACAGGGGAACTGGGAGGGCTGCTGTGCGACAGGGGGAGGACAGGCCAAGGGAACCCACTCTCCACGAGGCCCTCTCCTCCATCATGGGAGCCTATCACCACTCCCAGGAGACGATGGCAACGGTACTGGCCACGTTTCAGGAGACCCAGCGCCTGCAGGAGGAGCAGTATTTGGGCTTCAGGGAGGAACTCAGAGCCATCAATTCCACCCTGGGCACAATTGTAGGGGTGCTGAAGGAAGTACTCAACACCAGGAGGGACGCTGTGGCACAACAAGGGGCACCTGACACTAGCATGGACGATGAACTGCCCACCACCTCCGCCGGCGCTAGTGGACAGGAGGCACCGCCACAGGACCACCACACCAGCACCCCACCCCCTGCAGAGGGAGAACCACCCCGCAAACGGTCCCTGAGATCCAGGACAAAGACAGAGAACGATGCCAAGACACCCCACAAGAAATGAGACCACCCTGATTGTCATCTTCTGTCCCACCTTGTCACCCTGTCCATCCTCAAACTTCCCCAGCTCCACTTCCTATGCCCATTTGGGCAATGCACCTGTGAGACTAATAGACTGGACTCTGCCATGGACATTCCTCCACCATCACCCCTCACCATTTTACAACCCCCTCCAATATTGAGCACTTAAATAAACACTCTTGAAGCACAAAACAATCTGGAGTCAGTCTGTGATTTCGAAATAGTGTATTAGCAATTACAGTGGCAAAATGCTCTTTCAATTGTAATGTCAACATACCTATGTCACACAGCTCTAGTCCATGAGGAAACAAAGCAGATGTCACACTGTGGGACACACATCTGTGAAATCGTAAGGGAAAGTGACAACTCAGTGACCATACACTGGGTGAAAACGACAGACAGTAGAGAGGTAGTAGTGTTAAAGTACATGTAGTAGGCAGGTTTGTATTCTTACCTGTGTCTCACTGGAAATATTGCAGGATCACCGAGTTCCTGTTGTCCATGTCCTCTTCTTCTGCTTCCTCGTCTTCACTGTCCACAGGCTCCACAGCTGCAACAACACCGCCATCTGGACCATCCTCCTGCAGAAAAGGCACCTGTCGTCGCAAAGCTAAGTTGTGAAGCATACAGCAGGCCACGATGATCTGGCACATCTTCTTTGGTGAGTAGAATAGGGATCCACCTGTCATATGGAGGCACATGAGCCTGGCCTTCAGGAGGCCGAAGGTCCGCTCTATTATCCGCCGAGTTCGCCCATGGGCCTCATTGTAGTGCTCCTCTGCCCTTGTCCTGGGATTCCTCACTGGGGTCAGTAGCCGTGACAGGTTGGGGTAACCAGAGTCACCTGCAAATGGCGAGGGACAACTGTTAGACACACACTAAACTGTAGGGATATTCCCAGACCCAGACAACCATTCCCACTGACTTGCTTCCAGGTGCTCACCTAATAGCCACACACTGTGCCTCTGGAGTTGACCCATCACATAAGGGATGCTGCTATTCCGCAGGATGTAGGCATTATGCACTGAGCCAGGGAACTTGGCATTCACATGGGAGATGTACTGGTCTGCCAAACACACCATCTGCACATTCATGGAATGATAACTCTTCTGGTTTCTGTACACCTGTTCACTCCTGCGGGGGGGTACCAAAGCCACATGGGTCCCATCAATGGCACCTATGATGTTGGGGATATGTCCCAGGGCATAGAAGTCTCCTTTCACTGTAGGCAAATCCTCCACCTGAGGGAAAATGATGTAGCTCCGCATGTGTTTCAGCAGGGCAGACAACACTCTGGACAACACGTTGGAAAACATAAGCTGGGACATCCCTGATGCTATGGCCACTGTTGTTTGAAATGACACACATGCAAGGAAATGGAGTACTGACTGCACCTGCACTTGAGGGGGAATTCCTGTGGGATGGCGGATATCTGACATTAGGTCTGGCTCCAGCTGGGCACACAGTTCCTGGATTGTGGCACAGTCAAGCCTGTAGGTGATGATCACATGTCTTTCCTCCATTGTCGACAGGTCCACAAGCGGTCAGTACACCGGAGGATGCCGCATCTACTCACATGTCCCAGCGGACGGTGCTTATGAAGGACAACAGCGAGCACAGAGTCAACCAACTCAGAGGTAAATACCCACAGCTTACACAGAACACGAATCATAATCTGAAAATTGGCCTGCATGTGTGATGAGTCTAGGCCTAGGTATGTGTGACGCAGTTAAAAATTAAGCCATGTGGGCCCCTGAAATGGCGGCTGCCTGACCTGTAAAGTGGAACAATGGGAAGTGAATTAACTGCGCTGGCGTTATACACCGTTGCGGTAGGCGGTCGAAGACCGCGGCGCAATGCTGCATTGGTTAACATTGGACCCTATGGGTCCCAGGAGCCAATGATGATGTACGCCGGCGATGACGGTACGCACCGCCGCGGACGTGACTGCCATTTTCTATCTGTTCAATCACTCGATACCTGATCTTCGACAGGAGAGGACCTACACTGCAAGTACTGCTGTGACCTCGGTCTGGAAGAGACAATGACTTGTGCGTCTGGGGAAAGGGCCCCTGCCTTCACATCGGAGGAGTTGGAGAAACTCGTGGATGGGGTCCTCCCCCAGTACACGCTACTCTACTGTCCTCCAGACAAACAGGTAAATACACTGGGAGCATGCTGTATGGGCTATGCCTGTGTGGAGTGGGGTGGATGAAAGATGGGGGGGGGGGATTGAGGCGTGCATGAAACGACGGTGAGTGCATGTGCATCATGGCAAGGGTAGGGATGGGGGCCAATGACTGTGACGGTGCATTTGGTAATAACTTTTCTTTTCCCCCTGTACAATTCATGTAGGTCATCGCCCACCAGAAAAAAGATATTTGGCGTGCCATCGCCAAGGACGTCCAGACCCTGGGGGTCTACCACAGACGGAGCACCCACTGCCGTAAGAGATGGGAGGACATTCGCCGTTGGAGCAAGAAGACAGCGGAGGCCCAGCTGGGGATGACCTCCCAACGTGGGAGGGGTGCCCGTCGCACCATGACCCCCCTGATGTTCAGCATCCTGGCAGTGGCGTACCCGGAGTTGGATGGGCGCTTGGGGGCATCACAGCAGCCACAAGGGGGTGAGTACACTCTCATTCTGCTGATTTTGCGTGCAGTGGAGGTGTCTGGGTGGGGGAGGTGGGCTGTGGGTTTCCCTAGGCCAGGGCGAGTTTAGTAGGCAAGGTACCCTTGTTCTGGCAGACCCTGTGCCACCCCACCACACCTTTGTACAGTGCCATGTACACCTAGTCAGGCTCCTGTGTCATCCATGTGTGCAGATGTCGTCCATAGCCTTGTAGGCCATGTCCCAGGGATTGAACAGTGGAGCCCAAGTGCGCTGCGTAGTGCAGGGGGCTTCTGTGTCTGTCGGGTCCGCCAACGGTAGCGGTAATGCATGCACTCAACATGTCTTTCTTCTGTCGTCCCCCCCTTTTTGTGGTCTCCCTGTTTTTGTGTGCACTAGCATCATCAGGCGGAGGAGCAGTGGCACTGGAGCAGGAGGGAGCTGCATCCCACATGGCCCTGGAGGGCGAGACAACGGACTCGGAGTTCACCTGTAGGACGGAGGGCGAGGGGAGCTCCACGGCGGGGACAGGAGCTGACACCAGTGACACGGACTCGTCCTCTGATGGGAGTTCCCTTGTGGTGGCGGCAACATCTGTGTCCCCTGCATCTACAGGTACAGCCGCCACCCCCCCACCAGCACTGCCCTCCCAGCAGCCCCTCAGCCTTTGCCCCGTGCCCGCTCACCCAGGAGGGTGGGCATCACCTTTGCCCCAGGCACCTCAGCCCCTGCCCCAGTCACCCCTGCTGCCCTCAGTGAGGAGGCCATTGACCTCCTCAGGTCCCTCACTACCATTTTGAATGCCATCCAGGGTGTAGAAAGGCAGTTGCAACAAACAAATGCATTCCTGGAGGGCATTCATTCTGGTCAAGCTGCCCTTCAGCGAGCTGTTCAGACTCTGGCCTCAGCACTAATGGCAGCCATTGTCCCTGTGTCTAGCCTCCCCCCTCCAACTTCCTCCACCCAGACCCAATCCCCTCTACCTCAGCCTATCCCAAGCACACCTTCAGACCAGCATGCACACACGTCAACACACAAGGGAAGCTCAGGCAAACATAAGCACCACACATCCCACAGGCACTCACGCAAGCATCACACACATGCAGACACACCAACATCCACTGCCTCCCCCTCCTCCTCGTCTCATCTACACTCACACCTGCATGCACTACATCTACAGCCACTACTGCCATCACCAGCACACACACCACCCCGCTCACGTGCAGTCACCACCCCCACTGCCATTCACACGTCCCCTGTGTCCTCTCCCAGTGTGTCTGTGACGCCACCTCCCAAGATACATAAACGCAGGCACACACCCACCCAACAGCCATCCACCTCACGACAGCCTCCAGCGCATGCACCTTCACCCGAAGTCACCAAACGAACACCTCCTACAACCACAACCTCTTCCTCCACTCCCAAACCCCCTCCAGCTACCCGTCCCAGTGTTTCCAAAAAACTTTTCCTGTCCAACCTTGACCTCTTTCCCACACCTCCCCCACCCCATCCGTCTCCTAGGGCCCAACTCTCCAGGTCCCAACCTAGCACCTCAGCCACAACATCTCCGGGACCATTGGTGCCTGTAGTCACCGGAATTTGGAGTGGACCGGCCACTAGGGCAGCCAGTGTGGCACGGAGCCACAGCACGGACAGTCCCCCACCTGTAAAGCATCAAAAGTTGGCCACTGCCCGGCGGGAGAGGGGGAAGACTCCAGCCACCAAAGCCGCTCCCAGGGGTACAGGTGGGAGTGTGGAGTCAGCTGCGACACCTTCCAAAGTGGGGAAGGGCGACAAGAAAGTCAGCAGGTCTGGGAAGAGGAGCACGGCGGAGAAGACCGCCATCACCGCCATCATCCCCACTGCCCAGGAGGCCATCGCCATCATCCCCGCTGCCCAGGAGGCCACCCCCAGCACCTGCCCTGCTGCCCAAGAGGCCACCGCCACCAACCCCGCTGCCCAGGAGGCCACCACCATCACCCCTGCTGCCCAGGAGGCCACTGCCATCATCCCCGCTGCCCAGGAGGCCAGCAACTGCCCTGCTGCCCAAGAGGCCAAAGCCACCAGCCCCGCAGCCCAGGAGGCCACCGCCATCATCCCCGCTTCCCAGGAGGCCACCGCCATCATCACCGCTGCCCAGGAGGCCACAGCCTGCACCAGCCCCGCTGGGCCAGACAGGACCGCCAGCACCAGCCCCGCTGGCCCAGACAGGATCGCCAGCACCAGCCCGCTGGGCCGGAGAGGACTGCCAGCACCAGCCCCGCTGGGTCAGACAGGACCACCAGCACCAGCCCCGCTGGCCCAGACAGGACCGCCAGCACCAGCCCCGCTGGGCCATGAAGGACCGCCAGCACCAGCCCCGCTGGGCCATGAAGGACCGCCATCCCCGCTGGGCCATGAAGGACCGCCAGCAGCTGAGTCAGTGCAAAGGACCCCGCCGCCACAAGCACCGCTGAACAGGGCACCGCTGCCACAAGCACCGCTGAACAGGGCACCGCCGCAACAAGCACCGCTGAACAGGGCACCGCCGCCACATGCACCGCTGGCCCATGAGCACCAAGGGCACTGATGCTACTGAGTCCGTCACAAGCAGGACGAAGCACTCTGGGCTCCAAGCCCCCTCCAGAACCAGTGGAGAGATACATCCACTACCTCAGTCCTTGGCAGGATGAAGCACTCTGGGCACCAAGCCCCCTCCAGAACCAGTGGAGAGATACATCCACTACCTCTCTCCTTGGCAGGATGAAGCACTCTGGGCACAAGGCCCCCTCCAGAACCAGTGGAGAGATACATCCACTACCTCAGTCCTTGGCAGGATGAAGCACTCTGGGCACCAAGCCCCCTCCAGAACCAGTGGAGAAAGACATCCACTACCTCAGTCCTTGGCAGGATGAAGCACTCTGGGCACAAGGCCCCCTCCAGAACCAGTGGAGAGGTACATCCACTACCTCAGTCCTTGGCAGGATGAAGCACTCTGGGCACAAGGCCCCCTCCAGAACCAGTGGAGAGATACATCCACTACCTCAGTACTTGGCAGGATGAAGCACTCTAGGCACCAAGCCCCCTCCAGAACCAGTGGAGAAAGGCATCCACTACCTCAGTCCTTGGCAGGATGAAGCACTCTGGGCGCAAGGCCCCCTCCAGAACCAGTGGAGAGGTACATCCACTACCTCAGTCCTTGGCAGGATGAAGCACTCTGGGCACAAAGTCCCCTCCAGAACCAGTGGAGTATCACCTCTACTTCCTCAGTCCTTAGCAGGATGAAGCACTCTGGGCACAAGGCCCCCTCCAGAACCAGTGGAGACTGTCATCCACTTGAGAGACTGTGGCTTTGCACTCCGCAGGATGAAGCAGAGACTTGAGAGACTGTGGCTTTGCCCTCCCCAGGATGAAGCAGTGGGCAAACCACCCACTGTAGAGACTTGAGAAACTGTGGCTTTGCACTCCCCAGGATTGAACAATGGGCAAACCACCCACTGTAGAGACTTGAGAGACTGTGGCTTTGCACTCCCCAGGATAATGCAGTGGGCAAACCACCCACTGTAGAGACTTGAGAGACTGTGGCTTTGCACTCCCCAGGATAAAGCAGTGGGCAAACCACCCACTGTAGAGACTAGAGAGACTGTGGCTTTGCACTTCCCAGGATTGAACAGTGGGCATGTGGCCCCCTCGTGGATTTGGCGTTGTGCACTCAACCGGCTGAGATGCCACCCCTTTCCCTCCCCCTGAGGTGCCTGTTTTATTGCTATCTGATGCCCCTGCAGTGTTCTCTCTGTCATGGTCGGGGATCTTGTGTGGGCCTCGCCCATACCGTGTGGGCCCAGTGTTCCACGGACTTCAATGGAGCACTACCTGGACTACTATTCTTGGTGTATATTTTGTTAATAGTGTATATATGTATATTTTTGCGTACTGCATTTTAATATATTACAATGGTTACACTCATTTTCTTTGGTCTTTGCATTCTTGGTGGGGGTGTTGCGTGTTGCGTGTGTGTGTCCCTGTTTTTTCCCTCCCCCTCCCCTGTGTCGTAGGTGCAGTACTCACCATGGTCTTCGCCGTCGGCGTTCGTGCTCCTGGTAAAGGAGCAAGAAGATAAGGGCTGGCAGGATCTGCAGCTCTGGTTCCATGGCATCCTGTTTCCTCGTGGGGTGTGTAGAGGTGAGCGTTTTCCCTTCGAGGTCCTGTTTCCGTCATGTTTTTGTCCGTGGTGAATCCGCCCTGGAAAAGGTGGCGGATTGGTAGGTTGTGATACTGTGGGCGGTATTTTGTCCTCCGCCTGTCTGTTGGCGGTGACTGCCGTGCTGTTTGTTTGTACCGCCGTGGCGGTCGGAGTGTTAAAGTGGCTGTCTTTGTTGGCGGTTTCCGCCACGGTCGTAATTACAAATTATTTACCGCCGGCCTGTTGGCGGTCTTACTGCCGCTATAACACCGTCCGCCAGGGTTGTAATGACCACCATTAAGTTTATTCTTCATTCGTCGAGTTTATAAAAGTATTAAACTCTTTCTGTTTTACAACTGTAGTTTTTTCCATCTCTGTCACTTTTTTACTGCACACCTAAATTCAATTTACGTGTACAAAAGTTGTCCTCTAGAGGCAACAATGGTGGCCCTGTACCTGGAATTGGGATCTAGGTTTACGTCTTCATATGAAACCAACGCTAAACAAAATCTATACGTTTGGTCACAGTCACAAGCTTAGATTTATGGCGGTAATATGTGTGCACTCCTGGAGAACAGCTGGATGGCCGCTTGGAGCCAAAGTCACATATTATTGGATAATCTCAAAATGGAGGTCAATGTTTTTTACACTGAATTGTTACACTTACCTTAGCGCAAAGAAAGGTTGGTGCAAAGGTGCAAATTGTGCGAGTAAACACCCAAACGCCGCCGTGTTTATTACAGGTTTGGTAGATGGAATTTCTCAATGCGGAAAAATGCTGTCACGTGAGAAAAAAACATAAAACAACGTTAGGAGCATTTTTACATGAACTGTTGTTCCGTTTGAAAAACCAACCAGTTTAGACGAAGGCGTAGAAATATATGATTTGCATAGACATAGAGACTCCTGAGAATTCAAAAAAAAATTATCTTTTGAAATATTTGGGGGCATATGTAAGAGTCCCTAACGCCTCCTTATGCCACATTAGCGTAATTTTTTTACGCTAGTGTGGCCCAACAAGGCCAAAATCCCTGCACCATATTTACAAAGTGGCGCACTGCATGCATTGCGCCACTTTATAACCCTTTGTGCTACATTATGCCTGCAGCAGCCATAATGTATGGAGAGGGGGCGTTTCCCCATTAAGGGGGACGAAAAAATGGCACATAGAAATCTAACAGAATTTTTTGCGTCATTTTTTTCGTCTCAGAGCAGGCGTTAAAAGGAGGCACACCATTGCTTACAATGGGCTTCAATGGGCTTTGTAGGATTAGCATAAAAAATAGTTACGCTAATCCTGCAAAGTTCCAGACAAGCATCAAAAGTCGTGACGCTAGTTCCCTAACTACCGCCATGGTGCGCCATATATACGGCGCATACATGGTGGCATTAGGGGGGCGCTAAGGGGCACAAGAAAAGTGGGTCTGAACTGGGTGCAGCGCCACTTTTCTTAAATATGCCCCTTTATGCATAAACTTGTAAAGTAACTACTTTCACAGTGAATCGGCGCAACGCATGTCCTACCTAGCAGTCTTACTGAATGAGGGGTGCCTAAGAAGGCTTGCCGTAAAAATAACGATAACAACATCGCCTTTTTGGATATTCTCTGCAAAAAGTACAACTAGTGTGCAAAATGGTGTCATTTTCGTGGAAAACAAGTTTGACGACAGCAGACGAGGAGTGCCAGGAAATAGGGTCTGACCAGTGCCCTGCCTGCCTGACCCACAGGCCCTACATCTGTCAGACATTATGCAGGTTATGGTGTCTGACACAGGCAAATATGTCACTCTCCATTTCCTTATTCTTCTTCCAGAAGAACAGTTTAATAAACAAGTGATACATTAAAATCATTTGTACAAGGCCCAGCTCACCCTGGAATAACTTTATAGCAGGGAAAGCGCATAGATGTACATCTTCAGTGTGTCTTGGCCTTCACTCTACTGTGTTCTTTCAAAGTTGTAAAAAGAAACACCGTAAACACACTGGTAATATCTGAATTATGAATGTATTTGCAGTTTACCAGAAAATGTAATCGCATTTGAAGATCTGAAATTCGATTTAAGGGACGAAGTGAGGCAGGTCCAGCAGATTTTAGTGCATTTTTGAGAAGTTATGTGTTCCTGAGCCGAGAGAGAAACCAGGAAAAACAACTATAAAATCCACTAACTGAATATATCACAGAAAACATAACATTTTGCAAAGGTAGGTTTTGGACAAATTCATTTAGGTTTGCTTATGGGAAACTGAAATTCTGTAACTCTTTAGCAGCTTTGATTTGAGGAAGGTGTGGCCCTTCTCTGGGGCCACAAACACTGTCCGTGATGGGCTGTTCACAAAACACAAATTTATGATTTATGTCACAAGACAGCCACCATATTTACTTCCTCTCCTTTTCCACAGTAGTTTATTACTAAGCAGTATTTCACCTGCTTTGTGAGCTCCTCTGCATCACAAGAGAATGTAAATATATATATCACCTGTGCTTAACTTACAAAATGAAAAAATTGCTAGGGCCCAGATATATTTTCTTGGTGCCACCAGCTGCCACCTTCATCACTTTGGCCCTTTCCCTACCAGAGTTGCTATGTACAGTGCTCCGTTGACCCTTTCTAAAGCATCGCTGCGCTATAGGAATACCAATATATGCATTAACATATGTCATTTGTTTGCAATAAGCAGTGGACACATTTATCCCGATTTTGATCGATCCTGAGTCGGTGTGAGCAGCCTGTCCGGTGCTGTTTGCCAATTGCATTCTGGTTCTTGTAGTCCACTATTTCTAAATACCACATCTAGTCCGCATCTGCCCGGTGGTACCTTATGACTGCAGAAGGCTGCTTCATCATTTCTTGGTTAAACAAGGGACACGGACAATACAGGCTGCTGTTGACTTTCTTCTGAATGATACTCACCCTCAAGCTATCTCCGCTGTGATAAAGTTCCTGGACAAAGTGGACAAAATGTTGAGAGTTATCTCTACTTCCACGCTCCCCAGTGTGGTAGGTTCATGATCGTGGAACGCACCTGTGGCATGACTTTATTTTTATGAGTTTTGAACAGTGCTTATTTTTGACGGCCGGGGCTTATTCTTCGGCCTCAAGCATTTGCTGCGATCAAAAGACACATATGGGAAAGACAGTGGAAGAAAAAAACGAAAAAGCGTCACAATGGGAGAAATTAGAAAGCTGCAAGAGTGAGCTGAAGTGGCAGGGAGTGGCTGTAAATGGATTGAAGAGGCCTGAGATGGCTTCAGGATTACGCCGCCTCAGTATTCTGTGCTCGGACATTTAATTGCAGCAGCCGCGTGTTTAAGAGGAGGGCTTTGGGCACCGGCACCTTTGTATTTACAAATTAAGCACTGAGTTTTGAATGTGTAAGTCCCCGGTCCATTTGCTAAGGATAAGACATATGGACAGGCTGATGGGTGAATTCCCTCAACACAACGCGCCCACAAGCCGCCTGGTTCACCACTGATGGTTCACCATGCTGAACTTCTCCTATCCTGCCCCTCAATTGTCTCACCTTGCCCGGCACCAGACACAGGGAATGGTTGTCTTTTTATTGCATTGCCACAGTGATCACTTTGCACTTTATTTAGTCCATGACACTTTTGGTTCCAGCACTTTAAGCCCATTCCTTGGCTTTCTATCAACCTTGTGTTTCCAATCTGCATCAATAGTAGGATTTCTGATTCTAAACCTTGATGTAGACGGTTTCAACCTTTTATGTACGAATTGCTTCTTTTATGATGGCTTCTGCTTTTCCCATATTATGCTTTGCATCTATTTTAATATTGGTATTTTACGTTGATTGCTTTGATGGACTTGATTGCCTAAATAAAGTATTTTGTTAAACTAAAAAAAAAACACAGTTTCTAAAGCTAAATTATCAGTACTGGACAGCTCGTGTACCCAAAATAGTACATCCCTTTATTAAATAAATGCCCACCCCACCCCTTTGCATAGTTATGTACTGTCCACATACTTTGCTACCTTGCAGATTGCAAAAGGTGGACATTACATACAACATTATAGTGGCATTAAAGTTTTGCCCTATACTCAGCGTTGTCACCGTCTAGTAACGTATTTCAACTCCTGTTTCTGTTGAAATATCTTACCTTTACCTAAGTAAATAGTTACCTAGTGTAACGTAAAAAGTCGTTTTTAATTAAAATGGGTATCAGCAGGGCCCAATACCACGTCCCTCCATTTTTTTACAGTCTGATAAACTGATTGGCAGTAACAAATAATTTAGATTTTTATGGAAGTAAATCACCAGCGGAAGGAACGTAAGTTATTATTTCAAACTGGTTTGAAGTTCTCGTCTGGTATGTGGAACTCTTTATAAATCCCAGCGACGTGCGGGTTTTGTACCACCAGCCGGTACAGTCTGATCTTGGCACACTGCACCCCTGCAATTTACAATCGGGTGAATTGCCAGTCTTTTTAAACTACATTCCACTGTTCCAGGCTAAAAGGCGAATATTCCACTTTTTTCATCCTGGTACTTTCAGTCCCGCACTTAAGCAAAACTGCAAGTATCACTTTGGAAAGAAAAGAGCAGGACAGTCTCAGATACTGAGACCTGATGTGTGACAGGTGCAATTTACAGGAAAAAGCAATTTATAGAAAGGGAAAATGAAAAAAAAAAATCATGATGGGGAAAAAGTACAAAGTGAATTGAAATTGGAATGGATTTTAAACTCAGAGAAGGTTTTTACCATTTGGATGACAGCAGAACTTTGAATAGCTTTAATGCAAGGAGTACGAAGGAACAAAAAGTTCACCAGCTGCATTCAATAAGTTGAGGGCATACCATAAAAACAGCATAAGAGTTTGAAGCAATGAAGATACTTCTTTCTGCAGCAGGTACTAAACCCACTGAGCTATGTGTATTCGTTTCATCCTGTAGATGAGTGATATCTCAGCGGTCAAATCACAAAAGGAGGGCCAGGGGAGGTTTAGAGGCCAGCAGGAGTCAACTCCACAGTACAATACCAATTAAACAAAACAGAACTCCTGGTTCTGAACCAAGAAAGACAGGTTGAAAACAGAACCAGAAAAAGAGCAACCTAGCTGAGTTGGAGTATTCCTTTTACAGGACGATTTCCCTCACCCATCATAGCTGGCATGCTTCATGGGGAACCTCCTTGCTCTGTGATACCCAGTCACGGTGCAGGGTACAGCCCCCTCTCTGAGAGGGAGGAGCCCAGTGGATGTTTTAAGAGGTATTATAACTACCCTTGGACTAGTTACGGGTACTGAGGCAAGCAGATCTTAACAAAAAAAGCTGTAGCGGTTAAAACTGCCTCCAGAGTATGCAAAATAATTTATTCATGCATGTTTGGGACAGGATTAAAAACAGGGCACTGCTGGAAGGATTCATCCTGCTAGGATGGTTCACCAGGATAGGCCAACATGTTTCAGCCCATGACCCTCAAAAGAGGTGTTGCAGCATTCATCAGGACCTAAATGAAGCTCTTCTGCTCTAGAAATGTGCTCAAAATAATAGGTAAGATGTAAGACAAAGATAAAAATCCATCCAGTGGTCTTCTGGAAGTGTAGGCGAGAGATCCACTGGCAGCTGCCCGCAATTGTCAGGACCAAAGCCTCAACTCAGGACCTGGCGTGGGGTTCAGGGACTAAGGGCCGTATTTATACTTTTTGGCGCACAACTGTGCCAACGCAGTTGTGCATCAAAAAATTGAACGCCGGCTAACGCCATTCCAAAGCACCATGCGGGCGCCTTATTTATGGAATGACGTTAGCCGGCGGAGCTGACTGGTGTGCGTCAAGAAAAATGACCTATACCAGGCAGCGCCGGCGTAGGGGAAAATGGAGCTTGGGCGTCAAAGAATGGGGCAAGTCGGTCTGAGGCAAAAAATCTGCCTCAACCCGATTAGCGCCATTTTTTTTTACTCCCACCCTCCATTGACATGACTCCTGTCTTAGCAAAGACAGGAGTCATGCCCCCTTGCCCAATGGCCATGCCCAGGGGACTTCTGTCCCCTGGGCATGGTCATTGGGCATAGAGGCATGTAGGGGGGCACAAATCAGGCCCCCCTATGCCACAAAAAAAAAATATATATACTTACCTGAACTTACCTTAAGTTCCCTGGGATGGGTCCCTCCATCCTTGGGCGTCCTCCTGGGGTGGGCAAGGGTGGCAGGGGGTGTCCCTGGGGGCATGGGAGGGCACCTCTGGGCTCCTTCCGAGCCCACAGGTCCTTTAACGCCTGCCATGACCAGGCGTTAAGAAATGACGCAAAAGCGGCTGGATGTCATTTTTTTTGACCCGCCCACTCCCGGGCGTCATTTTTGCCCGGGAGTATAAATACGGCGCACATGCCTCGGAGTCATTTTTTAGAAGGGAACGCCTACCTTGCATATCATTAACGCAAGGAAGGTGTCCACGCAAAAAAATGACGCAAACTCCAAGATCTTTGGCGCTAGACGGGTCTAACGCCAAAGTATAAATATGGAGTTAGTTTTGCGTCGGATTTGCGTTCTACGCCAGTGCAGTGTAGAGAGGGCCAGGGTCTCAACAGGGACCTCTTGGAATAGGGAAGGCCCTTTATTGCATCATAACAGAGAGGAAACGTGCCCTTTATTTTATGAGGAGCTGGCTCCCTCTCTTGATCCGCACATAGCAAGAGGGGCAGAGACCTGCTACGATAATTGGGATCTGGGCAGTGTCCTAGTTTCATTGGTGCAGCAGGTGCAGTGGCACCTGGGCCCAGAGGCTTGAGCGGACCATCAAATCCTGATTATTTCTGTATTTTACAGTTCAAAGAACAACCAGGTGACCCATTTCCTTCCTTGCACTAGGGTCCATGACGCATTGACTACACCACTAGCTGTGGGCCTCCACCCACGTGGATGTGGATGTCTAGATCAAATGATGTTCACCAAGTCTCTTGCACTCCAACAGAGCCCTTGTATGATGGGTGGTTTAGTTAAAGCAAGAGTCCTATCTATGCCCTGCCCTATGCCTGGTGTGTCCCTTGCTATGCCTGGTGTCAGGTCTCATAACAGAACTCCTAGAGTCATTTTAACTTTTCAAGTGTCCACACTTTCCCAGTGAGCTAGCTCCCCTGCAGCAGACAAAAGTGATGAGGTGCTTCGTGTGAGCCACAGCGGTTCAACCCTGGGATCTCAACGAAGATCAAAGATGTGTTGGCACTTCCCCGACCCAGGGTATCTCAGCATCTTGAAATCCATTCCCAGTGCATCAGGTAGATCCTTCGTTCTGTTGAATCTGTGTGCTGTCTCGCAGGCGTTTGGTGCAGAACGAGGGGTAGAGTTTGGGGTGGATCCTTTCTCAGTAATGTGCCAGGTAGATTCTTGGGGCCAGATGTGTCAAAGCTTTTTGCATTCGCAAACGGTGCGAAGGCCCATTTGCGAATGCAAAAAGCCATTTCAGAATGTATCGAAGGCATTCTGAAAGCAGTTTTAAGGAATCGCTAAAATAGCGATTCCTTAAAATTGTGACCCTGTTTAGAGAGTCGCAAATTGCGATTCTCCAAATAAGAAATCGCAAATAAGGAATCCTTATTTGCGATTTCTAAAGCACATGTAACAAGCAATTCCTTAATGCGATTGGGCATTAAGGAATCACAGTTTACCATCAAGTTGACCTTGGTGGTAAGCATGTGCAAATTTTAAAAATGCATTTAAAATGCATTTTTAAAATTTACATGTAAAGCACACATGCCCTTTTGGCATGTGTGCACCTTACATGTTGTAAAAAAATATTTTGGGGTGCGGCAGAGGGGGCCTAAGGCCCCCAGCACCCTGGACTTTGCATTTCCAAAAATTGCGAATTCCAGTTAGGAATTCGCAATTTGGGACATGCAAAATATTTGCAAATATGGGCTGACATAGATGCGAATGGGGGCCGGTATCGCAATTTGCAATTCGGTAATAGCATTTGCGATTTTTCAGAAATCACTATTACCGAATCGCAAATGTGATACATTGCATTTTGCGAATCAGAAATAGCAATTTCTTAAAAATCGCTATTTCCGATTCGCAAAAGGCCTCCTTGATACATCTGGCCCTTGATTCTGTTAGATCTATCAGTTGCATCTGACACCACACATCAAACGCTGTCGTGCAGGTGTTTACAGCTGGAAGCAGGAAGAAGGTTAGAGTTTAAGGGTGGATCCTCGCTTCTTCAGGAAGTCAGATACAAAGTCTTCAGAATGATACATCCATGGCCTGATTCACAAAGGTAAACTTAGCCCCGAAGTCTGAGTTTGCACCTGAAGTCTAAGTTTAGACCTAAAGTGTAAGGGCCGGATTCACAAAAGTAAACGTAGACCAAAAGTCTAAGTTTAGACAAAAAGTCTGTTTAGTCTTAAAGTTTAACTTTACTCATAGTGAAGTTAGAGATCTATGGTCTAACTTTAGATTTTTGGCTAAGATCCGATCCTAAGAAAGTGGACTGTGGGATGCTCCAAGCTCCTACATCTCGGCCCTTCTCTTCAATAATTAGGATTTCTTCCCTCGATTGGTTACAACCCATGGTCAGTATTTTCAAATATTCCACATCCCAGCTGATCACCCTTTGAGGCGTTCCTTGCTTCTTTGGCAGTTGCTCTATGCTTGGGTAACATTCACACTTAGACGACAATTTAGCACATATGGTCAAATGCAAGAAAAAACTCTTGCTTTCTGGCTCGAGGCAGCCCCTGATTAGCATCAATGTAATATTTCCAACGCTGCAGCCTTGTTAAATGTTACACATTGAGCTCTGTTAATTCGAGGCACGTTTTCGTTCAGATTGTTACGTCATTCCGTAGCGCACTCTGGGTCCGGCGCGAGATCTGAAACAGACTTTAGAGTGTGAGACTTGTGTTTATCTTCTGATCCAGAACTGATCACCACGAGGTGGAGATCTGCCAGATCCGGCGGCAGGTCACTAACAACACCTGGAAAACTTTGACTTTTCCTCTAAAGCACCCGGCACCTCTTCATTGTTTTAAAAAGAAACTGAAATAATCCCTAATGTGTAAATCCGTTTGAATGCCATACTTGGTGGTATCTGTTGCAGATTTGATTTAGTGACTTGTATGTGATTAGTATTTTTGGAAAATGTTTTAATGTGTATCTGTGTTCGGTATATGGGCTCCTCGTGCTCACTAACACACGCATAGTCACACCAGTTACCACCCTCCTTGTATGAGCATAGCACATCGCAAGCCTACCTCTGCGCAATATCCTTTACACAAATGCGCCGTAATTTGGTCAGATTCACATTGCAAAGTCAGTGCTGAAGAAAATATCCTTTTTGTGCAGCGCTCACCAGTGCGAATAATGTCTTTTTTGCACTATGCTCACTAATCTGAAGTGTTGTGGTCACTAATCTTATTACTGCCTTGTTACGCTATGCTCACTAATCTCATTATTGCACTTTTGCACAATACTCACTAATCTTATTAGCGCCTTTTTGCGCTATCACTAATCTTACTATTGGTCTTCTTTGCACTGCACTCACTAGTCTCAGTAACGCCTTGTTTGCATTGCACTCACTAATCCCATTAATGCTGTCGTGCTGCACTCACTAATCTCATTAATGCCTTCTTTATGCTGTTATCATTAATCTCAGTAATGCCTTCTTTGCACTGCTCTCATCAACGCTTTGTGTTGCGCTCACTATTTTCATCATCACTTTCTTTGCGCTGCTTTCACTTTTCTCATTAATGCCCTCTTTGCACTACATTCACCACCGTCATTAATGGAATCAGCTGTCTTTGTGCTACGCTCATTAATCTCATTAATGCCTTCTTTGTGCTTTGTTCACTCTTCTCATTATTGCCCTCTTTTCACAGCACTCACCACCCTCATTAATGGCAACAGCTGTATTTGTGCTGTGCTCAGTAATCCCTTTAAAGCCTTGCTTGCCCTGAATTCACTATTATTAATAATGTCTTCTTTGTGCCCACTATTCTGAGAAACACTTTTACCAATGATGCCTTTTTTGCACTGCATTCATCATCCACATTAATGGAATCAGATGCCTTTGTGCTGTGTTCACTATTCTCATTAATGCCTTCTTAGCACTGCACCCACCACCAACATTAATGAAATCAGATGCCTTTGTGCTGTGTTCACTATTCTCATTAATGCCTTCTTTGCACTGCACTCATCACCCTCATTAATGGAATCAGCTGCCTTTGCACTGCACGCACTATACTCATTAATGGAGTCAGCTGCCTTCACGCTACGCTCGCTATTTTTATTAATGCCTTCTTGCACTTCGCTCACTATTCTTAGTAACACTTTCTTTGTGCTGTGCTAACTATTATCATTAATGCCTTTTTTGCAATGCATTCAGTACTCACATTAATGGAGTCAGCTAGGTTTGAGCTGCACTCACTATTCTCATTAACACATTCCTAGCACTTCATTCACCACCCACATTAAGGAAATCAGCTACCTTTGTGCTGCACTCACTATTCTTATTATTAATGCCATTTTTGTCTGTGTTCACTATTCTCAGTAACTCTTTTTTTGTGCTGAGCTCACTATTATCATTAATGCTTTTTTACACTGCATTCAGTACCCACATTAATGACGTCAACTAACTTTGTGCTGCACTCACTAGTCTCATTAATGCCTTCTTTGTGTTGCATTCACTATTATCACTGCTGCTTTTTTGCAATGCATTCACCATCCAAATAAATAGAGTCAGCTGACTTTATGCTGCGCTCACTACTCTCATTAACACCTTTTTTGCACTGCACTTACCACCCTCATTAATGCAATCAGATGCCCTGCGCTCACTGCTCTCATCAACGCACTGCATTCACCACTCAGATTAATAGAATCAGCTGCCTTTGTGCTGCGCTCACTCTTCTCATTAATGCCTTGTTTGTGCTGTGTTCACTATTCTCACTAATACCGTCTTTGCTCTGCGCTCACTATCCTAATGTTGTCTTTGCACTGCACTCACTACCTTCATTAATGGAATCAGTTGCCTTTGCGGTGCGCTCACTACGCTCATTAACACCTTATTTGCAGTCTGCTCAGTATCTCATTAATGCATCCTTTGCACTACATTCAGTAAGTCTTTCTTTGTGGTGCGCTCACTATTATCAATAATGCTTTCTTAGAACTGCATTCACCACCCTCATTAATGGAATCAGCTGTCTTTGTGCTACGCTCAGTAATCTTATTATTGCCTTCTTTGCACTGTGCTGCACTCACTATTTTCCGTAACACTTACTTTGTGCTGCGCTCACTATTTTCATTAATGCCTTTGCATTCACTACCCATATTAATGGAGTCAGCTGACTTTGCACTGCGCTCACTATTCTCAGTACCACTTTCTTTGCACTGCGCTCACTATTCTGTTCACTGTGTTTATTAATGCCCTCTTTGCACTGTACTCACCACCCTCATTAATGGAATCAGCTGTCTTTGTGCTATGCTCAGTAATCTCATAAATGCCTTCTTTGCGCTGTGTTCATTAATGCCCTTTTTGCACTGCAATTACCACCCTCATTAATGGAATCTGCTGCCTTTGCGCTGCGCTCACTGATCTCATTAACACTTTCTTTGCACTGTGCTCACTACTTCCATCAATGCTTTCTTTGCTCTTCGCCCAATATTCATATTTGCGTCTTCTTTGCACTGCACTCACCACCCACATCAATGGAAGCAGCTGCCTTTGTGCTGTGCTCACTATTCTCATGAATGCCTTCTTTGCACTGCATTCACCACTCCCATTAATCGAGTCAGCTGTCTTTGTGCTACGCTCAGTAATCTCATTAATGCCTTCTTTGCGGTATGTTCCCTATTCTCATTAACGCCTTCTTTGTACTGCTCTCACTAGCACCTTCTTTGTACTGTATTCACTATCTTCAATAATACTTTCATTGCACTGTGTTCATTATCCTTATTAATGCCTTCTTTAAATTGTGCTCCCTAGTATCATTAATGTTCTCTTTCTGCTGCATTCACAACCATATTGATAGTGTCGGCTGCCTTTGTGCTGCACTCAATATTCTCATTAACACCTTCTTTGCATTGTTCACTATCCTCATTAATGCCTTCTTTGCTCTGTGCTCACTACTCTCATTAGCACCTACTTTGCACTGCATTCACCACCCTCACTAATGGAATCAGCTGATGTTGCACTGTGCACACTATTGTCATTAAAGCCTTTTTTATACTGTGCTTCCTTCTCTCATCTGCGCCTACCTTGCTCTGTACTGACTACTCTCGTTAATGCCTTTCTTGCAATGGCACTCACCACCCTGATTAATGGAATCAGCTGCCTTTGCGTTGCGCTCACTATTCTCATTAACACCTTCTTTGCACCACGTTCACTATCTTCATTAATGCCTTCTTTGCTCTGTACTCACTATTCTCATTAGCACCTTCTTTGCACTGCATTCACCGCCCTCGTTAATGGAATCAACTGCAGCTGAACAAGGCTCACTAGTCTCATTAATGCCTTCTTTGCACTGCGCTCACTATTATCATTAACGCCTTCATTGCACTGCCCTCACTATTCTCATTAACACTTTCATTGCACTGCGCTCACTATTCTAATTACCGCCTTCTTTGCACTGCATTCATCGCCCTCATTAATAGAATCAATTGCCATTGCACAAGGCTCCCTAATCTCATTAACGGCTTTCTTGCACTGTGTTCACTATTCTCATTTATGCCTTAGTTGCACTGTGCTCACTATTCTCATTAACACCTTCTTTACACTGTGCTCACTATTCTCATTAACACCTTCTTTGCACTGCGCTCACTATTCTCATTCACGCCTTCCTTGCACTGCACTCACCACCCTCATTAAAGGAATCAGCTGCCTTTGCACTGCACTCACTTCTCATTATCACCTTATTTGCACTACACTTACTATTCTCATTAAAGCCTTACTTGCACTGCACTCACTATTCACATTAATGCCTTCCTTGTACTGTGCTCACTATTCTCATTAACCCCTCCTTTGCGCTGTGCTCACTGTTCCCACTAGCGCCTTCCTTGCACTGCACTCACTACTCTCATTAACACCTTCTTTGCTCTGCACTCACTATTCTCATTAAAGCCTTCTTTGCTCTGCACTCACTATTCTCTTTAATGGATTCTTTGCAGTGCATTCACTATCCTGATTAACACGTTCTTTGCACTGCGCTCACTATTCTCATTAATGCCTTCCTCGCACTGTGCTCACTATTGTCATTAACACCTTCTTTGCACTGCGCTCACTATTCTCATTAACGCCTTTCTTGCATTGCACTCACTATTCTCATTAGCATCTTACTTTCACTGCACTCACTATTCTCATGAGCGCCTTCTTTGCACTCTGTTCACCATTCTCCTTAGCACCTTCTTTGCACTGCACTCACTATTCTCATTAGCACCTTCCTTGCACTGCGCTCATTGTTCTCATTAGCGCCTTCTTTGCACTGCACTCACTATTCTCATCAGCACCTTCCTTGCAATCTGTTCACTATTCTCATTAGCACCTTCTTTGCACTGCACTCACTATTCTCATCAGTGCCTTCCATGCACTCTGTTCACTATTCTCATTAACGCCTTCTTTGCACTGCACTCACTATTCTCATCAGCGCCTTCCTTGCACTCTGTTCACTATTCTCATCAGCGCCTTCTTTGCATTCTCTTCACCATTCTCATTAGCGCCTTCCTTGCACTCTGTTCACTATTCTCATTAGAACCTTCCTTGCACTGCACACACTACTCTCATTAGCGCCTTCCTTGCACTGCGCTCACTGTTCTCATTAGCGCCTTCTTTGCACTCACTATTCTCATCAGCGCCTTCCTTGCACTCTGTTCACTATTCTCATTAGTGCCTTCCTTACACTGTGCTCACTGTTCTCATTAGTGCCTTCTTTGCACTGTGCTCACTGTTCTCATTAGTGCCTTCCTTGTACTGTGCTCACTGTTCTCATCAGTGCCTTCTTTGCACTCTGTTCACTATTTCTCATTAGCACCTTCCTTGCACTGCGCTCACTGTTCTCATCAGCACCTTTTTTGCACTCTGTTCACTATTCTCGTTAGCGCCTTCCTCGCACTCTGTTCACTATTCTCATTAGCGCCTTCCTTGCACTGCGCTCACTGTTCTCATTAGCGCCATCCTTGCACTGCGATCACTGTTCTCATCAGTGCCTTCTTTGCACTGCTCTCACGATTCTCATAAGTGCCTTCTTTGCACTCTGTTCACTATTATCATTAGCACCTTCCTTGCACTCTGTTCACTATTTTCTTCAGCGCCTTCTTTACTCTCTGTTCACTATTCTCATCAGTGCCTTCTTTGCACTCTGTTCACTATTCTCATTGGCGCCTTCTTTGCACTCTGTTCACTATTCTCATTAGCGCCTTCCTTGCACTGCGCTCACTATTCTCATCAGCGCCTTCCTTGCACTCTGTTCACTATTCTTATTAGCGCCTTCCTTGCACTCTGTTCACTATTCTCATCAGCGCCTTATTTGCACTCTGTTCACTATTCTCATCAGCGCCTTCTTTGGACTCTGTCCACTGTTCTCATTAGCACCTTCTTTGCACTGCACTCACTGTTCTCATCAGCGCCTTCTTAGCACTACGCTCACTGTTCTCATTAGCACATTCCTTGCACTGCGCTCACTGATCTCATTAGTGCCTTCCTTGCACTCTGTTCACTATTCTCATTAGTGCCTTCCTTACACTGAGCTCACTGTTCTCATTAGTGCCTTCTTTGCACTGTGCTCACTGTTCTCATTAGGGCCTTCCTTGTGCTGTGCTCACTGTTCTCATCAGTGCCTTCTTTGCACTCTGTTCACTATTCTCATTAGTGCCTTCCTTACACTGTGCTCACTGTTCTCATTAGTGCCTTCTTTGCACTGTGCTCACTGTTCTCATTAGTGCCTTCCTTGTACTGTGCTCACTGTTCTCATCAGTGCCTTCTTTGCACTCTGTTCACTATTTCTCATTAGCACCTTCCTTGCACTGCGCTCACTGTTCTCATCAGCACCTTTTTTGCACTCTGTTCACTATTCTCGTTAGCGCCTTCCTCGCACTCTGTTCACTATTCTCATTAGCGCCTTCCTTGCACTGCGCTCACTGTTCTCATTAGCGCCATCCTTGCACTGCGATCACTGTTCTCATCAGTGCCTTCTTTGCACTGCTCTCACGATTATCATCAGTGCCTTCTTTGCACTCTGTTCACTATTATCATTAGCACCTTCCTTGCACTCTGTTCACTATTCTCTTCAGCGCCTTCTTTACACTCTGTTCACTATTCTCATCAGCGCCTTCTTTGCACTCTGTTCTCCATTCTCATTGGCGCCTTCTTTGCACTCTGTTCACTATTCTCATTAGCGCCTTCCTTGCACTGCGCTCACTATTCTCATCAGCGCCTTCCTTGCACTCTGTTCACTATTCTTATTAGCGCCTTCCTTGCACTCTGTTCACTATTCTCATCAGCGCCTTATTTGCACTCTGTTCACTATTCTCATCAGCGCCTTCTTTGGACTCTGTCCACTGTTCTCATTAGCACCTTCTTTGCACTGCACTCACTGTTCTCATCAGCGCCTTCTTAGCACTACGCTCACTGTTCTCATTAGCACATTCCTTGCACTGCGCTCACTGATCTCATTAGTGCCTTCCTTGCACTCTGTTCACTATTCTCATTAGTGCCTTCCTTACACTGAGCTCACTGTTCTCATTAGTGCCTTCTTTGCACTGTGCTCACTGTTCTCATTAGGGCCTTCCTTGTGCTGTGCTCACTGTTCTCATCAGTGCCTTCTTTGCACTCTGTTCACTATTTTCATTAGCACCTTCCTTGCACTGCGCTCACTGTTCTCATCAGCACCTTCTTTGCACTCTGTTCACTATTCTCTTAGCGCCTTCCTCGCACTCTGTTCACTATTCTCATTAGCGCCTTCCTTGCACTGCGCTCACTGTTCTCAATAGCGCCATCCTTGCACTGCGATCACTGTTCTCATCAGTGCCTTCTTTGCACTGCTCTCATGATTCTCATCAGTGCCTTCTTTGCACTCCGTTCACTACTCTCATTAGCACCTTCCTTGCACTCTGTTCACTATTCTCTTCAGCGCCTTCCTGACACTCTGTTCACTATTCTCATCAGCGCCTTCTTTGCACTCTGTTCACTATTCTCATTACCACCTTCCTTGCACTGCGCTCACTGTTCTCATCAGCGCCTTCTTTGCACTGCGCTCACTGTTCTCATCAGCACCTTCCTTGCACTCTGTTCACTATTCTCATTAGGGCCTTCCTTGCACTCTGTTCACTATTCTCATCAGCGCCTTATTTGCACTCTGTTCACTATTCTCATCAGCGCCTTCTTTGGACTCTGTTCACTGTTCTCATTAGCACCTTCTTTGCACTGCACTCACTGTTCTCATCAGCGCCTTCTTAGCACTACGCTCACTGTTCTCATTAGCACCTTTCTTGCACTGCGCTTACTGTTCTCATTAGCGGCTTCTTTGCACTGCTCTCACGATTCTCATCAGTGCCTTCTTTGCACTCTGTTCACTATTCTCATTAGCACCTTCCTTGCACTCTGTTCACTATTCTCTTCAGCGCCTTCTTTACACTCTGTTCACTATTCTCATCAGCGCCTTCTTTGCACTCTGTTCACTATTCTCATTGGCGCCTTCTTTGCACTCTGTTCACTATTCTCATTAGCGCCTTCCTTGCACTGCGCTCACTATTCTCATCAGCGCCTTCCTTGCACTCTGTTCACTATTCTTATTAGCGCCTTCCTTGCACTCTGTTCACTATTCTCATCAGCGCCTTATTTGCACTCTGTTCACTATTCTCATCAGCGCCTTCTTTGGACTCTGTCCACTGTTCTCATTAGCACCTTCTTTGCACTGCACTCACTGTTCTCATCAGCGCCTTCTTAGCACTACGCTCACTGTTCTCATTAGCACATTCCTTGCACTGCGCTCACTGATCTCATTAGTGCCTTCCTTGCACTCTGTTCACTATTCTCATTAGTGCCTTCCTTACACTGAGATCACTATTCTCATTGGTGCCTTCTTTGCACTGTGCTCACTGTTCTCATTAGTGCCTTCCTTGTGCTGTGCTCACTGTTCTCATCAGTGCCTTCTTTGCACTCTGTTCACTATTTTCATTAGCACCTTCCTTGCACTGCGCTCACTGTTCTCATCAGCACCTTCTTTGCACTCTGTTCACTATTCTCGTTAGCGCCTTCCTCGCACTCTGTTCACTATTCTCATTAGCGCCTTCCTTGCACTGCGCTCACTGTTCTCAATAGCGCCATCCTTGCACTGCGATCACTGTTCTCATCAGTGCCTTCTTTGCACTGCTCTCATGATTCTCATCAGTGCCTTCTTTGCACTCCGTTCACTATTCTCATTAGCACCTTCCTTGCACTCTGTTCACTATTCTCTTCAGCACCTTCTTTACACTCTGTTCACTATTCTCATCTGCGCCTTCTTTGCACTCTGTTCACTATTCTCATTACCACCTTCCTTGCACTGCGCTCACTGTTCTCATCAGCGCCTTCTTTGCACTGCGCTCACTGTTCTCATCAGCACCTTCCTTGCACTCTGTTCACTATTCTCATTAGGGCCTTCCTTGCACTCTGTTCACTATTCTCATCAGCGCCTTATTTGCACTCTGTTCACTATTCTCATCAGCGCCTTCTTTGGACTCTGTTCACTGTTCTCATTAGCGCCTTCCTTGCACTGCGCTCACTATTCTCATCAGCGCCTTCCTTGCACTCTGTTCACTATTCTTATTAGCGCCTTCCTTGCACTCTGTTCACTATTCTCATCAGCGCCTTATTTGCACTCTGTTCACTATTCTCATCAGCGCCTTCTTTGGACTCTGTTCACTGTTCTCATTAGCACCTTCTTTGCACTGCACTCACTGTGCTCATTGTTCTCATTAGTGCCTTCCTTGTGCTGTGCTCACTGTTCTCATCAGTGCCTTCTTTGCACTCTGTTCACTATTTTCATTAGCACCTTCCTTGCACTGCGCTCACTGTTCTCATCAGCACCTTCTTTGCACTCTGTTCACTATTCTCGTTAGCGCCTTCCTCGCACTCTGTTCACTATTCTCATCAGCGCCTTATTTGCACTCTGTTCACTATTCTCATCAGCGCCTTCTTTGGACTCTGTTCACTGTTCACTGTTCTCATTAGCACCTTCTTTGCACTGCACTCACTGTTCTCATCAGCGCCTTCTTAGCACTACGCTCACTGTTCTCATTAGCACATTCCTTGCACTGCGCTCACTGATCTCATTAGTGCCTTCCTTGCACTCTGTTCACTATTCTCATTAGTGCCTTCCTTACACTGAGCTCACTGTTCTCATTAGTGCCTTCTTTGCACTGTGCTCACTGTTCTCATTAGTGCCTTCCTTATGCTGTGCTCACTGTTCTCATCAGTGCCTTCTTTGCACTCTGTTCACTATTTTCATTAGCACCTTCCTTGCACTGCGCTCACTGTTCTCATCAGCACCTTCTTTGCACTCTGTTCACTATTCTCGTTAGCGCCTTCCTCGCACTCTGTTCACTATTCTCATTAGCGCCTTCCTTGCACTGCGCTCACTGTTCTCAATAGCGCCATCCTTGCACTGCGATCACTGTTCTCATCAGTGCCTTCTTTGCACTGCTCTCATGATTCTCATCAGTGCCTTCTTTGCATTCCGTTCACTATTCTCATTAGCACCTTCCTTGCACTCTGTTCACTATTCTCTTCAGCGCCTTCTTTACACTCTGTTCACTATTCTCATCAGCGCCTTCTTTGCACTCTGTTCACTATTCTCATTACCACCTTCCTTGCACTGCGCTCACTGTTCTCATCAGCGCCTTCTTTGCACTGCGCTCACTGTTCTCATCAGCACCTTCCTTGCACTCTGTTCACTATTCTCATTAGGGCCTTCCTTGCACTCTGTTCACTATTCTCATCAGCGCCTTATTTGCACTCTGTTCACTATTCTCATCAGCGCCTTCTTTGGACTCTGTTCACTGTTCTCATTAGCACCTTCTTTGCACTGCACTCACTGTTCTCATCAGCGCCTTCTTAGCACTACGCTCACTGTTCTCATTAGCACCTTTCTTGCACTGCGCTTACTGTTCTCATTAGCGGCTTCTTTGCACTGCGCTCACTATTCTCATCAGTGCCTTCCTTGCACTCTGTTCACTATTCTCATTAGTGCCTTCCTTGCACTGCGCTCACTGTTCTCATTAGCGCCTTCTTTGCATTGCACTCACTATTCTCATCAGGGCCTTCCTTGCACTCTGTTCACTATTCTCATTAGCGCCTTCTTTGCACTGCACTCACTATTCTCATCAGCGCCTTCCTTGCACTCTGTTCACTATTCTCATCAGCGCCTTCTTTGCATTCTCTTCACTATTCTCACTAGCACCTTCCTTGCAATCTGTTCACTATTCTCATTAGCACCTTCCTTGCACTCTGTTCACTATTCTCATCAGCGCCTTCTTTGCTTTCTCTTCACTATTCTCATTAGCACCTTCCTTGCACTGCACACACTATTCTCATTCGCGCCTTCCTTGCACTGCGCTCACTGTTCTCATTAGCGTCTTCTTCGCACTGCACTCACTATTCTCATCAGCGCCTTCTTTGCACTCTGTCCACTATTCTCATTAGCATCTATTTTGCACTACACTCACTATTCTCATCAGCGCCTTCTTTGCACTCTGTTCACTATTCTCATTAGCGCCTTCCTTGCACTGCGCTCACTACTCTCATCAGGGCCTTCCTTGCACTCTGTTCAATATTCTCATTAGCGCCTTCCTTGCACTGCGCTCACTGTTCTCATTAGCGTCTTCCTTGCACTGCACTCACTGTTCTCATTAGTGTCTTCCTTGCACTGCGCTCACTGTTCTCATCAGCACCTTCTTTCCACTGCTCTCACTGTTCTCATAAGCGCCTTCTTTGCACTGCGCTCACTATTCTCATAAGCGCCTTCTTTGCACTCTGTTCACTATTCTCATTAGCACCTTCCTTGCACTCTGTTCACTATTCTCATCAGCGCCTTCCATGCACTCTGTTCACTATTCTCATTAGCGCCTTCTTTGCACTCTGTTCACTATTCTCGTCAGCACCTTCTTTGGACTCTGTCCACTATTCTCATTACCACCTTCCTTGCAATGCGCTCACTGTTCTCATCAGCGCCTTCTTAGCACTGCACTCATTATTCTCATCAGTGCCTTCCTTGCACTCTGTTCACTATTCTCATCAGCACCTTCTTTGCACTCTGTTCACTATTCTTATCAACACCTTCTTTGCACTCTGTTCACTAGTCTCATTAGCACCTTCTTTGCACTCTGCTCACTATTTTCTTTAACACTTTCCTTGCACTGCGCTCACTATTTTCTTTAATGCTTTCCTTGAACTGCACTCACTATTTTTTCAACGCTTTCCTTGCACTGCGCTTACTATTCTCATTAGCACCTTCTTTGCACTCTGTTCACTATTCTCATTAGTGCCTTCCTTGCACTGTACTCACCATTTTCTTTAACGCTTTCCTTGCACTGCGCTCACTATTTTCTTTAAAGCTTTACTTGCACTGTGCTCACTACTCTCATTAGCACCTTCTTTGCACTGCGCTCACTGTTCTCATGAGCGCCTTCCTTGCACTGCACACACCACCCCCGCTAATGAAGTACCCCTGAGGCACGGATCAGCGCCCGCTGACAGCAGCGAGCAACCCTGTTTCCCCAGACTCAGAGCTCGGCTCGGGGGGCAGCGCTCATCACATACACCAGGCAGGCTCGCTTACAGAAATACATATGCAGGAGTTTTTTCAAGGCATCCGGAACACTAATGCATAAGTTACGAAATTGCCCGTGAACAAAATCATTTAGAGATGGCAGTTTTACAAGAATAAAAATGATACTAAATATGGAAATTCCAGAAACAATAGTTTTGCCTGTTTCAGGCAATATGGATCCGATGTCAGGCGCAGGTGCAGAACAAACCCACAGGCCCTAATAGCTGCATTTCCTGCAGCAGGAATAACAGTGCAGGAAGGGAAAGCAGATTAAATTCAACATTGGACCCTGCCTAGCAATGACTAGCAGACCTGAGGCTTCTATTGCCAATGAAAAGGATCGTATCCCATAAAAATATGAAATGGCACTTTCGTGGCAGACTGCATCAAGTGGGCTTAGTTATGCATTCATCATCATTTTTTCACACTTAACACATTAAATAATAGCAAAGCCATTTTTATACGAATATTATCTGTAATATTCCCCTCTTAGTCTGCATCCCATTGGCCTATTTTTGGTTTATCACCAAAATCTTACATTATTCTCTTTGACTCTGTCCACATTATTGCATCCTGACATTTACTTTGTGAAAAAGCTACTTTTACCTGTCTGAGCACATAACACATTTCTTCTTAAAACAAAATAGAAATATATTTGAAAAGGTAGATTAAATGTAACAAAAAATCGATAATTTGCTTCAGAGATGGGGGAATAAATCAATTTTTGCACATGCAAACTACATAGATGTGCAAAGTGAGCAGCTTTGGTGCCACGTATATTTTCCTAGTGCAAAATTGGTACATGGGCACATACCAGAAGGTGTGTGGAATTTCACCCCTCTTATTCCTCCAGATTTCGCGCTGGGCTCTTGGCAAACTATCGACCCATCACTTTTGTGTTTTCATCAGTGCAATGCCATCAGTGTGATGGGTATGCCCAGATATGGGTACTTCGCTTATTGTGCCATAGGACTCAAGCTATACCTTACTTACAAAGGGCCTGTCTACAAGCTGCTCGGTATATTCTGAACCGTGCGTAAACACCTCTTTACGCACAGGTTGGAATTACGAGTTGGTAGGGATTTAGGGGCATATTTACGAGCCCCTTGGACCGTTGTTGTATCACCTTTTTTGATGCAACGACGGTGCAAACCTTTCAAACATATCTTTGAGAACATGAACAGCCACTTAAGGTGGCTTTTAATAGCCCAACAGAGATGGAGCAAGGGAAGGCAGCGCAAATCACTGCTTTAGGGAGGCATTTCATGAGCATTGCAGTGGGTGTTCCCACGCAACACCCATGGATTTTGAGGCATCCCCAGATTTGCAAGAGTCTGTAAACCATGGGATGTGCCAAAACCTTACGCCTCCCAAGGGGAGGCGTAACAAGGAGAAATACCACTATTTCTCCTCTTTCTGCAGCACACCCAGAAAGAGGAAAAAGCCTCCCAGGATTTTTTTTGTGCAGGAAGGTGCCCCTTCCTGAACAAACACAGCCCTGCATACAATACAGGCACCCTTGCACCATGGTGCAAGGGTGCCTGTTTTGATGCTAGGCTGTCAAAATGGCACCAGCTCAGGGGAAAGGACAGGAATGCACTATATCCTAACGATACCGCACATTCCTGCCCAATTCCCTTTGACCCAGGGCAGTGCAGCAAGGTGGCATGCTGAACTGCCATGTGCCCAAAGCCCATAAATATGGTCCTCAGTGCGTCCAATAATTATAGATGCATAAAATACCTCAACTCTCATTAAATTTCATCACGTCAAAGCTTTTGAAAAGTAACTGGGGAAAATCATACAGTATTTACCATTGGTTTTAAACACGAAAATCTGCATGTTATTCCCCACCAACTCCTAATAGGTGTTATTTATCACACTAGATAAATAACGTACCCTATGGTATCGTTATTTATCAGATGGAATAAATAACGCCTAAACTCGTAATAAGGGTCCAAGCCTAAGGAGACAGAAACTAGCCTGGGTTGCTTGTGTTGCCATTTGATGACACAGCTTTGCAGTCTGAACTTAACTGTTCCTACTGGAGGAAAACCAGGCCTGATTAGTACAGAGCTGCTCTGTGCCTAGAGTGGCTAAAAAACAATGGACTGGATGCCAGGTGACTGAAGCGGAAAAGTGTAAAATGATGGCAGATACCCCTTATTCATTCTCAAATCAGCTCAAGATGGGAAAGAGGGGGTTTGCTGCTTGAAATATGGTGGTGACCGAGGGAGCACTGAGGGAGGTGGCTGCAGGAAGAGGCTGTCGTCTTGAATTTAACTTAGCTTACTTTGTTGGTAATTTCATTTGGGATTGGATAGAAGTTTTAAATCAAGAAAGGTACATATCGTATTAAGCATATACTATTTTATATATGTGTACATGTGTGTGTCTATATATATATAGATGTATTATCTAGAGTTGGTCGTACTATTAGGTAGTAATAGTTAGGACCTTTTTTTCCATAGACGGAGTGGTTTTATTTTTGCCAATATCTTTTGTGCCATTTGATAAATCTTCACAAAATTTTCAAAACGTATACTTTGGTCAGTTCAACTGCTTTCTTGAAAGTTTTGGGGTGATCCACCAAGCGGGAGCCAAGAAAAAGGTGGGGATCCCAAAACACTTCTTACCCTTTGTACATCAATAGGATTGTTTAACACAACTAAGCCCGAACCACTGAACGGAATTACACCAAATTTGGCAGAAAGCTAGCTCTTGCTCCAGAAAGTATGCTTTTTGTGATTTGGTGTAAATCCGTTCAGCAGTTTCTAAGATATTAGAGTTTAAAAAATATAGATATATAGAGACATGGTTGGTCTGTGGATCCGGATCTGGGGGAAAAGCAAGAGACTGATTGGCTGGCCGCAACCTGACAGAAAAGTTGTGGCCGCCATTTTGTTTGTCTCATTGGCTCGGAGGTGGGAAAAGAAAAGAGCAAAAACACATAAGGGGTAAGGATCCAGGTATCCTGACCCCATAGGAAACATAGAAGAGTCCCTTAGGGACCCCTCACAGGCAAGAAATTGCTCAGTATTTTTGTCTGATCCACAAATCCACAGATCCGTGGTGGATTCACGGGTCCACGGATCCAGAGAAAAATTGAAATTAATAAAAAGCACCCACTGCATCCAACCTCAAGCTGCGCACGGCTGGGTTGACCGAAGACTGTGCGCGATGCTGCTTATATTTACCTCTGTGCATGGTAAAAGAAACATAGAAATTCACTGAAAAGAAACAAAGGTTACAGGGACGTTATAGTTAAGTTCTGAATTTCTTTGCACAAAACCATAGCAATTCAGCAGTTATACTTCTGGTTAACTCAAGGAACTATAACTCGAGCCCTAAGGTAACTATAACTTGTGCTTTCAGCATGCACAGCTAATTACTCCACATATTACATCATTGATGACACCTTCTATGGCATCACTGATATTATTACTGCAACATCTGCAATAAACTTATTGATGAGACAACTGTGCATGGCGGAGACGCAGGTGAGAGAACACTACTATTTTCAGTATTTGAACAGCAATTGCTATACTGGCTGTATCTACCTTAGACATCATCTCACCAGTGATTTGGAGGAATTCTCACACTCTTGAAAGAGGGGAAGGATTTACGTGCATGCTTATTTTATACTTTTTTACCAGGCTATTTTTATAGCATGTGCCTACCCCAGAAGCCAGTGGAGGATATTACAGAGAACAAGATGGAATATGTGTATGCATATGTTTGGTATTTGTTTAGCAAGGGTGTAGCTGAACAGGGATCAGAGCGCTGTACTGAGTCAAAGACAAGCACAAACTCAACAAGTGATAAGAGATGTATCTGGGTTGTGCACAGTTACTGCATTGTGATCTAGTGTTTTTTTAAAAAGGTATGTCTTCACTTTTCATAATTTGGAGCACTGTTTTGGAGTCGTGTTGGAGTCACAGATGTTGTTCCAGATATTGGGTACATAGATGGAATTGCTATCTTGTTTTTTTTCTTTTCTACGCATCTTACTCTGCAATCTGATGTCTTTCTTAATGTGGGTGTGCTAAGAAGATAAGCAGGGATGATTGTTGTAATGGCTTTTCAAATGATGCAGCTGGTTTTGAAAATGGTGTGGACCAAAGGTGTTCCATCAGGTTTAGTATGAGTGAATTATATGTTTTCCAGTCCTGCATGAAATGTACTGCAGCATGTAGGATGTCTTTATGGGAGCCAGTGAGGATACTGGAAGTACATGGAGCAGGGCCTTAGTAAGTCCAGATGCAAGAGCGAGTTGCGGCCAGTACTTTTACCGAGGAGTGCGGGGACACAAATGCATTGATAAACACTGACTCACACCCACTCATTCACACATGTGCGTGCACACACACACACACATATCCATCCACTAGACTCACTCCAATATATGAATACACGCACAAACCAAAAATAAAAAAACATGCTTACTTGTGCAGCAGTGCTTCAGAGGTCCTCAGAGGAGTGGGACTGCTGCCATCCCTTAATGCCTGACCTTAGGGGAGTAAGCAGTCCCTACTTGTGACAGAGTGGAAGGGTCAGTGAGAGTTGCTGACTCCATCACACTGTGATGAGGTGTCAGTGATCTACACCTGTCCCTGGACACTTCAGAGCTTAGAACTGAAGTTTCCAGGATTTAGGCAATCAGTGATGCCCCCCATTATATCGAGTGGGTGGGCCTCGAAAACCTTTGCTGAGCTGAGGAGGTCATGTGCACAGGAGCTGTGACATCTTCAGACTGCCAAAGTTCAGCTCAGGCAGCCAGAAGCCTATGCATTTTGCGCAGTCTAGGTCTTGGCTGGTTGACCTGAAAATAAAGAGCGTCTGTCAGACACTCTTGTTTTCAGGCAAAAGCTGAGGGAACGTGGCCCCATTTTCCATTAGGATGGGCCATGTCTGGCAGGAACATGACTGCTTGAACAGCAGCCCTGAAGATGCTTTCTCCAAGAAATAGTTGCTCTTTCTTTAGAAGACAGAGCTGGCACCAGGCATTCTTAAGTGAATTTTTCAACAATGTAGTCTGATTTTTGTAGTGTAATTTGTTGTAGCTGATCTGCAAGTTGAGGTAATGTAAGTCTATTTGAGCTGCTCAGGCGTAAGGCATGTAGCACCATGGAATTCATCTTGGAGCCACATGAGGGTGGTATCCAGGAGCCTTGTGAGCAATGAGCGGTACCTCCATCAGTGTGAGCAAGGACAGCCTTAGGGCTTGCACATCTGAGTGGTGGTGTGTGATGTTGAGTAAGGTTTCATCTTTATTGAAAGCCTAGTGTGGTACAACACCACTTGACAGTTTTAATACCGGTTCCTTGAAGCAGAAACACAAATTCATGTGGAAGCCAATGGATATGGTAATAGCAAAAAGGGAGGAGGAGAATCTGTTGATTGCTTGTCATGCGGGCAATTCTCCATTGATGAGACTGAAGTCTATTTTAGTGCTCTCAGTTTTATATAAATCAAAATACTAGCTATATTGCTGTTGCTCAGGTCTGAATGATGTAAAAGTAGTGTCTTATGCATTAAGTAATGGGGTGGAGGATGCCTTAAGCTGCAGTTGACTATGATCTTCAACTAGATGGATGCTCAGCCATAATGACACTGAGGGACTCATCCACAGAATGATTAGCAAGGGTTTGAGGAAGAACCTTGTGCCACATTGTGTCTGACAGAAATGTTTTCAATATTAGACAGGCTATCTGAACTAGTTGCAATCTGTTTGCCTGAAACAGTGTCAGCTATGGCCACGTAATAGAAAAAGGTATGAAGCAGAAGTTGATAAGAACTAGTGTCAAAGGTCACAATAGGTCACGAAAAACCAGGATGCAGAGGTCACCTTTATCTACAAATTAGAATTAATTCTACACCATTTAATGGTGCTGCAACTAGGGAGTAGTCCTGACTGAGATCCCCTCAGTAGATTGTAATGTGCCTTCAAGGAGCTACTAAGTCTTGAAGGCGCCTTTGCTGAGGAAGGGATGATGATAATAGGACAGTGGCTGGTGATTCATGTTAGACTTCTCTATCTGGTTGGCGAGCTCAGAGGGACACTTGGGAGATGTCTGTAGGAGGACATGTCGATGATGTAAGAACGCTGTGTGAGTTGCAAGGGACATGGATCTGCTGATTAAAAATGTGATAATGTAGCTGTGATGAAGTGTTGCAATAAGGGGCAGGATATTGTCAGATGAGTTAAAGTAAGCAGATGGAACAAGAGCCAAGAAGGATATCTCAAGAAGGAGTGTGCCGGTGTGTGGCCCTTGAGCAATGAAGAGACATATGTTGTTGATGAAGATACTATTTTTGTTGTTGACTTTCAACAAAATAGGAATATTGGATGGGGAAAGCAAAATGTGTATTACTGTTCAGTGTTATATTACTTTTCTTTTATTCTCAACATCTGCAATATTCTCGGTGTAATGGTTTACCTTGAGAGTTTGAGTGGTGTTTTCTAATGGGTTACTCAATGAATGAATTTTTCTACTTCAGACATTGACAACATCTGTAAAAACATCAAGAAAAAAACATAAAGTACATAAAACACCAAATACATGGAAAGATAAAATGGACTACTTATTTGGCATGGTTACATAGTCCTCCGGAAACCCGACATGCACCAAATTGTTCTCCAGTTTCCCAATAATGTGCTTGGAGGTCTTAAGGTGTTGAGTGCACCAGTAAAAATTAAGATTTGAACATAACGTTTTGATATGGTATTGGGGTGGACTGTATCAAAACAAGGCAAGTGAAATTGAAAATTTCAATGGTGTGTGCTTCAGTGATCTTGTTACAGAGAAGGAAGGCCTGAGAGTGATCAAGAACTTTAAAAGAATAAGCATTTGCAATGCAACGGGTCTCACATTTGCTCGACTTAGAACTATTAGCGTTGTAAAGTCCTAAATGGACTTTTATTGCCACAAAATTGAAAATGAAAAGAAATACAGTTTTACATCAGCAAGCTCATTTAAAGCACCACACCATGCGCATGAAGGAATACACAAAATGAAACAGAAGTTCGCTCGCCGTCAAACGTATTGGCAAATGTGCAATTTTCTATGTAACATGGTCGATGTCCTTCAAAGCGCTGGACTACTGCCCAGTGTGAATGTGCTGGGTAGGAAATAAAAAAATAAAAAGTGGTCCAGAAGCCATACTGAAAACATGCAGCCTCGTATGTTTTAAGTAGTTGGCCAGTGCGTACGAGGAGGGCTAAATATCAGAAGAGACATGACGTATGCATGCATTCCTCTCACAAATGAAAGCCAACGATTTTTACTAGGAAAGCCCACAAACCAATGAAACTGATGGGCATGCGGTGGGCGTGGTTAAAAGCCCACAGAGAGATTGCAGAAGGCTAGCGCGCTTGCGAGCTCGACCCTAAAAATTACTGAAGTACTTGGGTGTGCTGACAGATGGTGTGCATTGACCCTTGTGTGGGAATTTTAGGAAAATGTGTTGTGATCATAGTGCTTATTGGTAGATGTAGTCAAGGGAGAGGAGTGGGAGGCTGCTAAGGGATCCTGAGAACATGCGATCAGTGTTGGTGTTTTGAATGAGGTTGGGGGAGACAATGTGTGAAGCAAAGGTGAGCTGGCAGAGATGTCCCAGAGGGGTTGTCTCATGACCTTGCCATTCAGATTTGGGGGAGTTTGGGATCACCGTGTTGTAAGTGTAAATACAATATTCGTCAGGGAAAAGAAATAGCTGATAAGGTGAATGTGTTGTACTTTTTCTGGGAGTTTTTTTTTTAAAGATGTTGAATGTGTGACAAAACACCCCCTGCTTCTGAATTTGTTCACCAAACGGTGTACTGGCTTCTGCTGACATGCATCACCTTTCCTTAATGCACCCCTTTCCAGCCCTCTCCTAATCTAATCAGGGGGCACCTGGCTGTCTGGTTTTGCTGCAGGGGAAATTGCTACTGTGTAGGAAGGGACATCTTCCTGCACAAAAACAATCTTCAATGGCCTTTTGCTCTTTCTATGTGTGCTGCAAAATGCAGCACACATAGAAAGAGCAAAAAAACGAGGAGAAATGAATGTATTTTATATGTTTAATGGAAAATCAGCTTTCAAAACTGTACATCATGTCTACTTCAGAACAAACTGTTTTGCAACTGCTTTGCAATCTAGTCTTTGTACAAATACTGGAATACACATCCTGGCTTTTAACAACTCGCTCTCTTTAGAATAATGGAACTTCCTCTAGGAGCAGACAGAACAAAGTGGTGCTAAAAGTGACCACTTATCAGGATTTAGCCATCTGGAAGCAACACAGCAACAGTTGGTAACACAAAGGACACCATAAGCAGCTACTCCTTTTAAAGTGGAGGTCATACATTGGTGTCCCAGAACCTAAAGCTGTTCATTACCAGAGCTACCCTAGAGTTTCTGTCTGTGTTTCCAGTTGGAGTGAAAATCCGTTTCAGGACTAGGAGAGCGGAGGATACCTCTGTTCCATATGAGAACGACTGAAAGGAAGGACAGTCAACTGTAGGTAGAGGAAGGCTATTCTGGATGATGGGCTAAGGGAAGATTTGTAGTAAGTTCAGAAAGAAAGTGCAGAATAAGAAGATGTGTTTAGAACACATGAGTTGCTAGGATTGGGTGAAGGGAATTTCCCAACTACTTGCTATTGCAATGGGCAAGACTGACACCTCACCACCACATCTCTGAGCATTCATGGGATTGGGAAGGCACACATGAAGAAAAATAAGACACATGCTGAAGGCTGGGCTGAGAAGACAGCAGGAATTCTGAGTTATGTTCCTCTCCAAGGATCAAGTGGTTGCGTCCTGCTGCTGCTAGAGGGACACAAAAGACTAAAAGGCTTACTGATTTGAGGTAGGCCTAGGTGATCACTCTGAACTCGATGCTGTGAGGATCTTGGTTGGAGTAAGACCTAAGCCTGGGGACCTAGAGCCTGTAGGAGACAATGGGAGACATTTTCCTTCAGCAAACACTTTGTGGGACATTATCATTTTTCATCTTTGGAGCACCAGGACTAGGTGCTGAGGCTGAGGGATAACCTTCTCTCTTTCAGGAATGATATCCTCGTTTGTCCTGCTGAGAGCTTTTTTGCTGAGAAGAAAGAGGCTTCAGCTGGAACTTACGGTGAAGTTATCTGTCCTCATGGGGCATTGCCCAACTACCAGCTTCCAGTCTTGCCCCATTTTCAGCCTGTTTCCCTTAAAGGATGCCGCATTTAGTATCAACACGTTTTATTGATATTTTAGAATACATACCAGTGCCTACATCCACTGGCCAGTGAGAGGCTGCAAATTGCAGTTGATTACAAAGATAAACAGTCCCTTTCAACCTCCCCTCCTCCAACACTTCTGCTTTTAAAGGAAAGTTTACTCTTGTTTTAAAAGTTGCGTTCACAAAGAGGAGGGCGCCCAAGTGTTACCACTCCAGATTCAGGAGTCATTACTTCTCAATCTTTCGCACCGGGTTTTGGCTGCAAAACATTGATTCATCACAGACCAATTCAGTATTTAGAAGAGATGCCCACATCATGCCCCATCCAAATACCGAATCCAGATGGGGCCAAAGTCCATTTAAGGGATTGTTGAAAGTTGACTGACCGCTAAAATGGATACGGGCATTAGAAAAAGAGTATTGGCGTCACAAAATCGGAACTGGCGTGCTTTATACATCTGGCCCAGAGAAACTACCAATGCAGATTTACAAGGAGCAAGTTATGCCAAAATGTCTCTAATCAGACCTACTGTGTTTAATTTACTATGTGTTCATGTAACATTATGTGTGCACGAGCATCAAGTGGGGGCAGCAAGTGGGAAGAAGGCACAGTCACTGCAGCGCCATCAATGGGAGGTTCAATGAGTGGGCAAAGATGGGTAATGTAAATCAGGTTTAGAGGCTGAAAAAAGAGTATGGACCTAAAGTAGAACATTATTACAATTGTACACATGCAATTCGCAAATACGGACTTTGCAAGTCACAATGTACAAAGGACGTATTGCAAGTAAGAAATGGCTTTCCAAAATGACCTCCGTCTCGCAGGTTCTTTGTGACCGGTTGTGGTTAGGACGAGTGGGAGGGAAAGTGCCAGCTGTCTCTCTGTACTGAATCACAATGAGACCAACAGTATAAATCGCAATTGCAAACCTTTGTCGGATTAGAGACCTGTCAAGATGTGCGATATTCTATTGACTAAGAAGGGTTCTGCAAAGTCGGTCCTGGAGAGCTTGGTCCATGCCAGATTTTTTGCATATCCACAACTAGAAAAATGTAGATTTCTGAAACATCTTTTTTCTAAATGTGGATATGCTAAAAACCTGGCATGGACCCGACTCTCCAGGACTGACTTTGCAGAACCCTGGACTAAGTGGAAGCTCTCTCGAGAAGCAAAACAGCTCCTGCCCAGTGGCGTAACAAAGGCCCCTGTAGCCCCCATGGTGTGGGGTGGGGGCGAGCTGCAGGGACCCTCCTCAGCACAATACCCTGGCCTGAGAGATGCTGAGTGAGTCTGGAGGAGGGGCCGGCCCCATGTACTTTGCAGGCCCTACCCCCTCAAGTTTTGTTACCTCTCTGCCCCTGCCTTATGCATATTAATAAGTCACAGACAGCAGTCGAAGTGCATTAAAAAAAATGCATGCAGTGGGGGCGGAGTCAGTCAGCAAAGGGCGGGGTCAAAGGTGTGGCTAAAAAAAAATATTCCGTATTTTTTTTGGTCTTTCGCTGTCAGGGAGCTACATATAAAATAACATGCAGCTTAAATTAAAAATAAATTTAAAAAATGTTGTTAATCATTGGGAAATGTGCTATAGTATACTATGAAACCTCTATTAGTTAATGCACTGCAGAGGTCTGTGTGTAATCAGAGAGCCACACAATTAAGTCTTGGTTGGTGAAGTGGAGAATAGTGACATATATTTTTACTGTTACAAGGTCACAGTCTGTGACAGAAAGCACTGTCGATATGCAATTCATTATTTTAAACTTGCATTACACACTGTATAAGGCAGAGTGCTATAAAATGTGCAAAATGTTTAAGATAAAAAAATTCCTCCAAATTAAAGATTTTAGTATTACCCAGAGTGTAGTAATGCAATGTATTTACATTACTGCCCCTTCAATACCACCAGGTATAGTAAACGCAATATAAATAGAATTACAATTAAAAGCACGCACTTCACAGGCCAGTTGTTAACTCTTTACAGTACCACCCAAAAAGAATAAATCTTTGTCATCACAAGGCTTCGAGTGATTAGGTCAATGAAAAGCCAGTACGGGCTCCAAGGCATCCTTTCCATTTGCAGATTAACTCGTAGTGCACATTTGCATTTCTTCCAGTCAAGCAGGCACCCTGGCAGGAAGGCTTGCTTAGCTGTCTGCCCAGCTTCAGTTTCACAGCACAGGAGACTCAATGAATGACACTTCAGTTGAGGCATTTCAACTGTTAGAATTAACCGTCTGGGAGGGTTGTCTTTTTAAAAAAAGTAAAAAGTAGGGAAACGGTGTTTCATAAATCATAAAAGTATGGGCACGTCGTTCCCCTCTGATCCTGCCCACTTCGACCACTGGTCACAGATTTTTGTGATTCCAATGGGAGTGCAGACTTTGCACTGCGATTGAATCAGTCAAAATGCAAAACTCAGGTCAGGATGCAAGGCAATTGGCTTGGATATTTCAATGGTGAACGTTCAACTCACTGAGCCTTCCTGCCAGTAGCTGGCTGAAGTTGTTCCAGCGTAGCGTACATCATAAGAAACACTCGGTAAGTTTGATGAAATAACTTTTTTTTTTGAGTCTGTCTGACACAAGAGGACCTTTCTCCTGTATTATGCATGCAGGGACAAACCATGTCTTTTTCGCTTGTCTTGGCATTCGTGACTCCCTACCATACATCTGGGAAAAATATTGGCCCATATTTATACTTTTTGACGCTAAACTGCGCTAACGCAGTTTAGCGTCAAAAAGTTTTGCGCCGTCTAACGCCATTCTGAAGCGCCATGCGGGCGCCGTATTTATGGAATGGCGTTAGACGGCGCAATCAGACCGGCGCTGCCTGGTTTGCGTGGGAAAAAACCACGTAGACCAGACAGCGCCGGCGTAGGGGGAAGATGGCGCATGGGCGTCTTAAAATGGGGCAAGTCAGGTTACGTCGAAAAAATCGTCTTAACCCGACTTGCGCCATTTATTTTCGACGCCCATCCCCCATCAACATGACTCCTATCATTGTAAAGATAGGAGTCATGCCCCCTTGCCCAATGGCCATGCCCAGGGGACTTCTGTCCCCTGGGCATGGTCATTGGGCATAGTGGCATGTAGGGGGGCACAAATAAGGCCCCCCTATGCCACCAAAACAAAATATAAAAAAAAAAAAATCATACTTACCTGAACTTACCTGAATGTCCCTGGGGTGGGTCCCTCCATCCTTGGGGGTCCTCCTGGGGTGGGCAAGGGTGGCAGGGGGGGTCCCTGGGGGCATGGGAGGGCACCTGTGGGCTCATTTTGAGCCCACAGGCCCCTTAACGCCTGCCCTGAGCAGGCGTTAAAAAGTGGCGCAAATGCGCCGTTTTTTGTCATGCCAACTCCCGGGCGTCTCTTTTGCCCGGGAGTATAAATACCACGTAAAGGCCTGGGAGTCATTTTTTAGACGGGAACGCCTCCCTTGCATATCATTAACGCAAGGAAGGGGTTCACGCTAAAAAATGACGCACATTCCGGGAACTTTGGCGCTATTCGCCTCTAACGCCATAGTATAAATATGGCGTTAGTTGGCGTTAGTTTTGCGTCGAAATTGCGTCAAAAAAAACGACGCAATTTCGGCGCAAACGGAGTATAAATATGGCCCATTATTTTTTAATAAGATTCACAAACATTTCCATGAGATTTTTGACATAAAGAATTTATAGTAGATGGTGTAGATGGACATGTTACTCAATTCCAGAGCCATGAACATTTTACGACCAGTTTCAAGAGAAGTTGTATCGTATTTTTAGATGGGGCTAATCTCCAAAGGTGACCAAACCTCCCTCGGGCAAATTTGTAAAGGCATCAGGTCTATTCAACTGTATCTGCCATTTGTATAGAGCTCCCCAAAAATAAATTGACTCATAGCGCTTTAATAAAAGGTGTTACTGCTATTAAGCTCAATAACACTAATTTTCTTTAACTGGGAAGGATGCAACATTAAGTGAGCAAAACCAAACGTAGGACCAGCCAAATGACAGCCGACAGAGACCTTTACATAAGCCTTTTAGCCCGCTTTTGACCCAACACTTGATTATTTGGGTATGGAAAGTCACAAATCTTGATTCTATTATGTATTTCACGCATGAAGACTCACGTGTTGTCTCACTTGAAAGTTAAAAGCAATGGCCACTGTGCACTCATGTACCTAATGCTCATGTGTTGAAAGCTAACCACGGTTTGACAGGGCTCACAATGATTTTGCAAGGGGTGAGTGGCCTCATTTCAAGGCCTTCGCACCACCATTGCATCATTATGTTTTTTGACGCAGCTGTGGCATTAGCAGTGCTCTACCCTGCCCCACATTTACAAACTGAGGCATTGGGCCCAATGCGTCAGTTTGTAAAGCCTTGAGTCACATTATACCTCCGCCAGGTATTATGTATGCAAGGTAGACGTTCCCACTGGAATAGCCACGCAGAACAGACACAGTGAAATTTACATTTCACTGCGTCAGTCTGCGACTTCACTGTATCAGAATTTTACTGCCTTCTCGGAGCAGGCAGTAAAACTGATGCAGGGCTTTCCTTAATGGGGGCCCCCTGGTTTTGCTGGAGTGTTAGTAAGTCTTCTGCATGTCTCTGGAGAGCGTACTTCCCCTGCCTTATGGTGATTTATAGGCAAGTCACTTAAAAGTTACTGCATGATTTCTGGATCCCTACCTCAGTGAACATGACAAACATGTATGTACACTGAGGATCTCCCTGTTTACATGGACTGAGACCCTAGAGCTTAGCTCTGAGGTTGAGGTGGGCATGCATAGTACACCCCATTTTTACAGAGAGTGGCTACTGCACTGTCTACCAAGGTGGTGGTAGACTGAGAGTGGTGGCAGCAATAAATCTGTAGTCAGGGATACTTGTAACCTTGTACCTGTGGTGAGGGGGGCTACCAGCCACACTCCTGATCAAGTCTGTGCAGTCTTCGTTGCCTGTGGTCCTGTTGCCTTTGTCTACCTGGGATGTTTGTTTGAGAGCCATTAGTTTCCCTAGGGGAGAATGGTGAGGTGAGCTATTGTGTTTAATGTGAGCTGTGCTGTTCTGCTTGACAGTCCAGTTCCCCCGTGCCCCTCCCCGTTCCTTGGAGAAGCATGGTGGGCTGGGGCAGACACTTGCTCCTATCTGTGTTTAGCTGCCCTAACTCTGCTAAGAGGGTTGATGGTCAGTGCCTCTTGGTCTGGAGTTAATTAAAATTCCTCTGGTGAATATCCCAGGCTGATACCAAGAGCCTGTCCTGAAGTCCAGTAACTCATCCTATAAATGTCTTATACACGCAGTGAGCATGAGCCACTGATAGGCCTCATGATTGGAGGGGCACCTAGGATTCAAAAGTACCAGACCATCTGATTGGATCAGCCTATCAATCAGAGGTGATAAAAGTCTGGCCTGAGTTGTCAGTGGTTGTTCAAGACTGGTCTTCATTCTAACAAGCATCTACAGAAGCCAGCTGTGGGTCCATGGTGTAAAGGCAAGGAAGCTTGCTCACCGCGTCTGAACTTGAGAGTTTTCTCTGTGATGGATGGACTCTGCTGTAAAGGCATTCGCCAGCTGCGAAAGAGCAAAAGGAGAAATCAGCAACCTGAATGCAGATGCAGAGGACCATCTGTTTGTGGGGTTACGAACGGAGCAGCATCAGCGTGGAAGACAAGGAAATTGCAAATAGCTGCTCAAGATAAGGAAGCTTGAAGCACATCAACAGAGGGAGAAGGGCAAGCTTGATTCCACCAGGCCTTTGAAGGTGAGGTCACTTCTGCCCAGACCCCTCCTGTGTGCTGTTGCAGCCTGGGATACTTACACAATCTGTAGCTGGGGAAGAGTGTTCTGTGGTACAGGCCCGCCCCTTTCTCTTTGTGATGCATGGGGGTACCAGGGTGTACTGGCACTCTGGCCAGCTAATACCCTCCTACAGCTAGCCAGTGGCTACTGGTCCAATGGGACTCCAGTAAACTGTGCTAAGACATCAGGCACCTGTTATAAGATCCCTGACACCACCAGAGCAGTGTCCTTGCTAAGGACGAGAGGGCACTTCTGTTCTTTGGGTGGTGGGTTCTGGGGCTGATCTAGAACATTTGACTTCACATCTTATGCTGAAACTACACCATTACCATACAAGGATTGGTATCCTGGCTCCAGCGAATGAGAGCAACCAGGTGCAACATGGTCTATAATATGCAATGCTAATTGTGTGTCTACATGCTAACTGTGTTTGTATAGTGCTTAGTGTCTAGGCGCTATCATACTGTTTGTGGTCAGAACTATGGCCCAGAGGGTTGTAGAGATGTCTGGTTTTCACTGTTTATCCTAGTTTTATATTTAGTATATTTCTCTTATGTGTATTAAAGTATTTTTATTTTTTTAAAGTAAAGCACTGACTGGACATCGATCTTATCAGCTGGTAGTACAGTGTACCCTGTATTCTGAATGTCTAAACCCACCTCATCTTCTTGAGTAAACCTAGGACTGCTCTGACTCACTAACCTGAGGGTGTCAAGTGCTGGTGAGGAGTATTTGGTTATCCAGTTTTGGGTCCACTAGTACTGAGGCCCCTGGACAGCAGTGGGGGACGCTCAAGCTGATGCGATTGGAGCAGAGTAGCCCGAGTGCCCTGGTGCCCAAGAAACCGAGTCTATCATGGAGTAGCATTATATTTTTGACGCTAGTCCAGCAATGCATAAGTTTAGCGCCACAAATGCATCAGAATTTTTGATGTATCTGTGAAAACATGTGCCATGGAGCACTGTATTGTAAATACAGCGCATCCATGGCGTCGGTATGGGGTCGTAGGGCAGTGCAAGAAATCTGACACATCAGAGGCGATGCGTCAGATTCTTGTAAATGATGCCCGAGATTTGACACTCTTTTGCCTCACAAGTGAAGAGTAACTTGAGTCATTCACAAGTAAAAGCTGCACAAGGGTTGCACTCATGTACATAGTGTTTATGCTATAGGCTCACACAGGTTTAACAGTTCTCACATTGACTTTGCGTGGGAGGCAATTTGATGCACTTTTCTCTCACAAGTGAAGAGTAACTTGAGTCATTCACAAGTAAAAGCTACGCGAGGGTTGCACTTGTGTAAATAGGTTTTATGATGTAGGCTCACCACGGTTTGACAGAGCTCACAGAAATTTGACACTCTTTTCCCTCACAAATGAAGAGTGACTTCAGTCACTTGAAAGGAAAAGCTGTGCAAGGTTTTCAGCTGCCTACAAAACCTTCACAACATAGAGTGTGACATGGTTCCACAGATCAGTGCCAACTACTACTTGTAAAACAAAAAGTACTTAGGGAGACTGGGCAAAGGAACTGTGGGGAACTCAGTAAACTAACTGAAAGTCACTCATCTGAGGATTATGCATATGTGCAGTCTGTTTTATTTTGTTCTAAACATTTTATTGTTTCGAAACACCCAATAACATAAATCAAAACAAAGATAATTTATATAATATGAGAAAACAAAACCCCAATGCTGATAATATATCACCCAGAGACATAATCAACAGAAAGTACAACTATTGTGCATGTACAAAGAGTCAAAAGAAGGTTATTAACCTAAAAAGTATCATGCAGAAAATATAGATTCAGCCATCTAATACTGTTGCAAATGAGTACAGCTACTTACACAGAGATATGGACAATCACTAAACATCACTAATAGCATTAGCCTCATAACAATTTAGCAAAGTAAGATGAGTATAAAAAAAAACATAAAGAAAAGCTACATATGGGTCTAAAAGATAAGTATTACCAAAAAGAAAGGGGCAACAAACAGAGAAAAAGGAAAAGAAGAACAGAGAACAAAAAGAAATGGACAGAAAGAGAAAAAGGAGAAAGAAAACAAAGGAGAGAGAAAAGAAAGGAAAGAGAAAAGAAAGGAACGAGTGCATGTGTGCAGTCTTGTGCCCAGGAGGAGCCAGGAGATGCGGATCTATACTCTTTGCACTTTACATTTCTGTGTTTGGAGGCCCTTTAGTTAGAGCCCAGTATATAACTAATTTTACTTATCTAGTTTGTAAGTTACCAGTACTACCAAGATGATTTTGTGGGGGAAGTAATATAATTCTATGATCATACAAAGAAGTCTTAGGAACATCTTAATTATGATTTCGGAGTAACAGAGATGCCAGGGTCAGTCTGAACACCCATCCACTCTGAACTGGCTTTGGAAAGGGAGGAGTAAACAGCCCGCTAGTCCCATGAGTACGATCCTCACCTCTTATAACTGGAAGTAAATATGGGCATCACCAGGGCAGCGGTGATGAGTCTCATGATCTTTTTCAAGACAATTCATGAAGTGGTCCACAAAGATGCAAAATAGCCCAGTGACATGATTCTGGCAAGTAAACTTGCAGAAGTAGAAGGATATCCAATGTAGAGTAGTTCCATCAATTCTGGGGAGCAAAGTGTTTTGTGTTTCTGCTACACAGAAAGTGGAGTCTCAAGGCATATTCAATGCCAATGCGGCACCAACAGTGACTCCTGCCCACCCAACCCCCAGCCATTCCTTCAGAAAACCTCCACCATCACTTCCATCCACCCCTGCTGGACTGGGAGATCGATATACCCAGCTTTTTCCCTGTGCCCTAATACAGCCCAGTGATCCAGGAATCCTAGAAGACCTAGGCAAGGAGCCCAAGACATTCTGGGAAATCTTGTTATTTGTTAAAAAGCGTTTGTACTGCTACCCGTGCCTGTTTACCATAGGCTCCCTGTGTTTCAGGCAGCTTGGCCTTTTTAAACTGCTGTTTCTTTTTAGCCATGACTGTTTGAAATTTCCAACCTAGTTTGTGACAAAAGACTACATAAAGCCAACCCTCCCCTTCCTTCTTTTTTAAGTAAAAAGGCTACATACACCTCAGTGGCTAACCAGTGTGTGTTTAGGAGACTGCGTAATCTGTTTTTTTAATTTAAATTGTTTAGAAAGTGTCTGCATTGCCTGTTTTTGCCTTGCCCTGAAAAAGCCAAATATCTGAGTGCGCGACAAGCAGTATTTCAGTGTTTTACAATCTCTTTCTTACCTGGAAAGTAGAATCTGCTAGGTTGAACGCGTGGATTTAGCATGTCTGTATCCATGGAGATTCTGAATAGAGAAGTAGCCCTGTCCTCCCTTCCACAGGGGATTGGGTTTCAGTTAACTTGGACCTTATATAGGTTGTTGCATATGTTGTTGTGATTGGTTGCTGGGATTAGTATTTCTATTGGCTAAGGATTAGGGTTGGTATTGTGATTGGTACTAGGGTTGAGATTCCTATTGGTTCATGATTTTGGGGTTTATGTTGTGATTGGTAGTAGGGTTGGGATTCCTATTGGTTCATGATTTTAGGGTTGATGTTGAGAGTTGGGATTCCTATTGGTTTATGGTTTTAGGGTTGGTGTTGTGATTGGTACTAGGGTTGGGATTCCTATTGGTTCACGATTTTAGGGCTGATGTTGTGATCGGTACTAGGGTTGGGATTCCTATTGGTTCATATTTTAGGGTTGGTGTTTTGATTGGTACTAGGGTTGAGATTCCTATTGGTTCATGATTTTAGGGCTGAAGTTGTGATTGGTACTAGGGTTTGGATTCCTATTTGTTCATGATTTTAGGGTTGATGTTGGTTTTGGTACTAAGGTTAGGATTCCTATTGGTTCGTGGTTTTAGGGTTAGTGTTGTAATTGGTTGTCAGGACTAGGGGTATGATTGGTCAATAGGGCTGGGTCTCCCATTGGTTGTGGGGTTTCAGGGTTATACATCTGATTGGTTAAGGTTAGGACTAGGTTTCTATTGGCCAAGAGGGCTATTTAAGCTTAGCGTTCAGGGTGTCTGAGCCCAGGCGTCGAGGCTAAGGGTGGAGAGGACAAGGGCAGTTGCCTGTTTGGGCCTGTTCATGAGTGGTCGGGCCTAAGACCAGAAATGATGCCCAATTTTCCATTTACCAGGAATGACCTTATTCCCTACACATCCATCAACATGCAAACATATTAACAGCAAAGACATACAACTCTTGCATCACAAACTAACCTCATGCAGATTGGAATGTCTCATCAACCAATACAAAACCCCACATACCACACCTATACACATAGCCACCACACCTACAACAGTAAAACACATCCTGCCATTGCCCACACAACACAAAGCCACACCGTACATTACTTTCAGCAATCCAGATACACGCTCCCTGTTCCTACAAACCAGCAGCACTATCCTGCCAGACCCCCCCTTTTATCATGACATTACCTAAACCCAGTCTTCCAACACACCATCTACAAACACCTTCCCCCTCTCTTCACCAATTACACACAACCATACAATTCTTACACTCCACTCTACCACACATATTACCTTTTCCAGTGACCAAAACTAACACAAACACCCCATACCCACATCCATCCCCTCTTACACACCTCATACACTCTTCTCCAAAACACATCATCACCCCCTGTAATATTCTAATATCACTCACCGGCACTAACTCACTTACAATCCTTCACAGAAAACCACTACATCAATATCTCCTCTTACTATTCCACAAAAACAAAATAGACACACACATCTGCACATCAAAATAACACAAACTTTCATAATAATTTCCATCACACCCACTCCCGCCCTCATGATTACACAAATACAAATCCTGACCAATCTTTACTCCTACATTCTCGCTCTTCATAAACATCTACCAGAAGAACCCCAACATTCATTCACTCGCCTCTCATCTATTGCACAATTTAGAGCCTTACATTATGATCCACATGCTCCTCCACCACCCTTAAACCATACTCCTTCCACACTAAACAGACGCAAACAAAATAAACAACATGCCACTCTTAACAACTTCACATTCCCTTGTTTATTACACAATAAGGCTACTCTACAAAAAAAGTACTCTTCATGTATCTCTCAGCCACCAAGTCCGCCACCAACACACACAGACCCAACAAAATGCCTCCTTAGCCTGCTGGAAGAGTAACACTATATTAGAAAACAGGACTATTGTGACCCTCATAGAGTTATCACAACTAACAACACACCTGCTACAAGCTTACAATATGCTGCTCACCCTTCTCCAAAACAAAACACCACCACAAACACACTTTTTCTAAACTGCCTACTCATAATGCTCAATCATTATCAAAAAACAAGCACCACATCTACGACCTGCTCACGGACACACAACCTGATTTACTATTCGTTCCGGAATCATGGTTGGGAGATAACAGTATGAAGCTGTTCCTCCGGGCTATCAAACCATCACACAAAACTGGATAGGCAAGAGAGGAGGTAGAATAGCTAATATAGTCAAACAAGCAATAAATCTCAGTAAACCAGACAACATTTCCATACAAGGTTGTGAGGGCCTCCTCACCAGATGCAACCCTACACTAACTCTTCCCTGTAACTTTCTCCTCCTTTACAGACCTCCACCTAACAACCCAACATTCCCAGACACTTTTCTAGATACAATCTCAAACCTTATAATATTATACTCAAACCTATTCATTCTTGGGGACCTAAACATTTGATTTGACAAACCCAATATGCCCCATCCAAAAGCTATCACAACTGGCCTAGTCACATTGAACGTACACCAGATTGTACATAATCCCACACACATCGCTACAAACATCCTAGATGTCATTGTTGTGAAGCCTGAACTAGTTACCGGTCATAGCATCATGCCAATCATATGGTCAGACCAACTTTCCAACATAAAACACCACAAATCAACAAACTCCATAACAACTAACTTACATGCATCTATCGGCCATGAAGCAAACTCAATTTTGAAGACCCAGAAACACAACTAACAGCCAACACGGATCTAGATACCATTAATTCTGTTCCAAAACTTTATGAATGGCTACAGGAAGCTTTCAGTATCCTAATACCACTCAGAAAAACTAAACAGAACAAAAGAAACCCAACACCTTGGAGAAACATAGAAATTAAAAAGATAAAGCAACAAATCAGCAGGTTGCGACAGACCTGGCTCAAAACAAACAACATTCAAGACAAACTTCAGCTACACAAACAGAATATACAAATCTTCAATCAAAAAAGCTAAAAAAAAGGTACTACTCAGACAGAATTCTAAATGCTAAATCTGCAACTAAAGAATTTTATAAAATTCTCAATGAATTTCGAAAACCTAAATGCATGGAAGGAAGTCATCACACTACTCAAGATTTCACAAACAAACTGGCAACTCATTACCCAACCAAGGCAGACACATTGTTCTCCTATATAAAACAGAAGAAAACCGTCAGCACCAGTCCCTTTCCTAAAATCCCCTCCAAGAATATACCAACCCAGCCTCTGCACTCCTTCAAACAACTATCATAAGGTGAATTTATGGATTTGGTCAAAGCAAGCAGGCCTTCCGGTTGCCCTTCTGACCCTTGTCCACCACGCATCTTGAAGAACATTCTTTTATCTACTTCTGCTGCCACAGCTGTAAGAAGAATCATCAATAACTCTTTAACTACAGAAACTTTTCCTGAAACCCTGAAAAAGGCATACATAGGTCTGTTACTAAAGAAAACAAATCTAGACCCACAGGACCCCAACAACTGCAGATCAATCACAAATGGACCTTTCCTGGGCAAACTGATCGAAAGAGCAGCATTTGCCCAGAAGTCATAATTCATTGAAGACAATTCCGTACTTTCAGACTTCCAAACTGGATTCTGCCCAGGAAGAGGCACTGAATCGGCACTCATAGCAATCTGGGATGATCTTAAAAACACAGGAGACCACAATGGAGTTGCTGCACTACTTCTCTTGGACCTCTAAGCTGCCTTTGATACCGTTGACCATGACACCCTAATTCAACGACTCCACAAAGCCGGCATAGAAGGGACTGCTGTCGACTGGATTACATCCTACCTTCAAAACAGAACTAATATTATCTATTCTCCCCCCTTCTCGTCCAAACCCTACCTCACAAAAGCAGGGGTCCCCTAAGGATCAATCATCTCACCTATGCTTTCCAACATCTACATGATTTCATTACCAGAATCGATCAATGATTTTCAACTCACATGCAACAACTATGCAGATGACACACAAATACTACTTAAATTGGAATGCCCCAAAGACTCTGAAAACTCACAAATCTTCAGTTACCTCAAAGTGGTGGATCAGTGGATGACTTGGCGCCATCTCAAACTAAATGCTTCCAAAATGGAAATACTCACATGTGGCGGCTGGAAAAATTATGACCCAATGTGCACTCTGCCTGACGATCTCGGACCACCTCCTCAAATATCCAAGGAAGTTAAAAACCTTGGAATTACCATGGACTCCAAGTTAACAATGAGTGCTCAAGTAGACAAATTCGCGCAATCAAACTTCATCACCTTGAAGACTCTGCAACGCATCTTCCCCCACCTCGGATTTCCACACAAGGTGCAGACTACTATCTCTCTTGTACTATCTAAACTGGATTATGCTAGCTTCCTCTGACATGGATCATCTCTATCTATCATGAAAAAAATACAACTTATTCAGAACTCAGCTGCCAGGCTACTACTACATGTAAAGCCACAAGCCTGCATCTCCCTGACTTGAGAGCACTACACTGGTTACCCATTGTTAGAAGATCCACCTTCAAGCTGCTTTGTATCACCCACAAGGCTATACATGGAAAAGGACTGCTTTTAATCAGAAACAAAGTAACCAAATACATTCAACAAAGAAACTTCCACTTAAGATTGGCACCCCGCCTTAGAACACCACCCTACGAGAAAAAGACAATAGGTGGTACATCCTTCTCCGTTCAAGCAGCCAAACTATGGAATTCATTACCCCCAAAAATAAGATCCATGGATAACTATCTTGCCTTCAGAAGACTTCTCAAGAGTTGGCTCTTTCCTTCATAACCACCATATTCAAACAGCAATAGACTGCATATGCCTGTGTTGATAAATATTTATAATCTGATTCTGTGTTTATTCTAGATATGTATAGTTCTTTAAGAAATATGTATTGTTACTACTTCATAATAGTAAATTATACACATACTGTTAAAGCTAGTTTAACAAATGTATATTTACTCACGGTTTTATATATAGATATATGTGTGTGTGTATGTATATATAGATATGTGTGTATTTACATATATATGCATATATTATTCTATGTTCATAGGCCATTGCATAGCTCCTAGATAAGTTGTTATATTAGATACTTATGAATCCCTGCTTTCGTTTTTATATCACAATGATAAAATGTTTTATTGTCATAAGCATTTTGCTATTCAAAAATGGAGGAAAGATAAATGAATGTTAGAAAAGTACACTTATTAATTAACTTCAAATATTACAATCTTGAAAGTCTGTGTTTATACAATACTACTTTTCTTCTCATATTACTATACTCATTACGATATTCCTTGCACATATATTCCCTTACTATGTATTTATATATCTATTTATTTATTACTCTAGTCCTACTGTACTAGAGAAAAATTAAATAAAAATAAATAAAATAAATTCTATAAATAAAATTCACATTTTATATCATAAAATAAAATAAAATAAAATAATAATTATAAATAAATACAAAAATAAAAAATAAATATAAAAAATAAAAAATATATATACATATATACAAATGTACATATATATATATATGTATATATATGTATAAGTAAAATAATAAATACATAAAAAATTATATAAATGTACTCTCTTGTAAGCTTTACTGTGTCTCCCCATTACCCTATGTCTCTATCAATCTATCCTCCATCCTCACTCTAACTCATCCCAAACCCATTCTACTACTTTCATCTCCAAAATAACCCTGCCTAAGCTCTTCCCTCCTCACCCCACACCTCAGTTTACCACCATGATCTTCCAAACAACACTTCCAAATTCTCCCTCATTTATCTCACCTTTGACTCATCCAAAACCCCTCCTGCTACTATGATCTTCCTAACCTTTTCCAAAGACTCTTCCATCCACCATCTCTTCTTTACTCATCCCAAGCCTCATCCTATTACTATAAACTCCCAATTAACACTTCTGGATTCTTCCCTCCTCTATCCCTCCATTACTCTAGTCAATCCAACTAATAAACTTACATATCTTCTGCTCAAATTAACACATAATAATACTAATACTGTACTCATATTTCCCCGTACTAAACCACCACTAATTCCTTTTGGTTTCCGGAGTAGTGTGCTACTCGCTGAAAAGTGCTGCAACGCCTCGCCAGGGTTAGTAAGCGCTATGTAAATACAATTACAGTTACCATTACAATATGGGTGCCTCAAACCAGGGAGATCATATTGATAGCTCAATTGCAGGGATTCAAGTGAACAGGAGGCACCAGGTAAATAGATTTGAAGTGAAGGTACATAGTGGCTAGTCATGTAAAAGTGAAGACTGTGGTTCATGTTCACTGGGGACAAAAACCTCCGGTGTCCACAAGCTACCTTTTAGGTGACCTCAAACCTAATATAGCAATGTCAGTATAATTTATTTACTCTATTCCCCATTTCCTTTACTTCCCACTGCTCACTCTCCAAATGTTGGAGCTATGATTGGGGTTTAGTATAACGATATTGGGGTTCCTGAGGTTTTTTTTGTCTTTTCTCTGATATTTTTCTTTGAATATTATTTTGTTTTTACCTGTAAACATATGCTTGAATACTACTGTATTTCTACTGTTACTGTTTTGCATCACATTATTGACAATTTAAACTTTGGGCCCAATTCTCAACACTTTTTAGGTAGAGTCTGTGGCTGCGGGTGCACTGCACACTCTCTCTCTGGTGAGACACTATTGTTTACAGTGAAGGGCTTAGAGCCCACCCATTGTTTAATGTTTATTGGCTTCAGGGCCACGCTTCTTCGCTGACTCATTGGCCTGCGCTGCCAAGCACCACTTCCATTTCTCTCTATGGAGCATGGACCAAGCATAGATTGAGCCAACTAAATTAGTGCTTGTCCACTGTGCATAACATGACTGAGGTACTATTTCTTCTTCCCACTCCCCATTGTGTGTGGTGCTATTCCAACAACTCCACCCTCCCCATCTGTAGTGCTTTTTGCTTAAGCACAAAGATTTCCATCTGATGGCAATGGCATTTTTTTTATTTTTCAGTCTCTTCATCAATCACACAGTTGAGCCTCTGTGGCCTCTCAAATTAGTGACATCTCCTCACTCGTCATTATTTACTCAAGTTCTGTTCCTGCTAAAGACCACTAAAGGTATATTTACAAGCCCTGTGCACCACCGGTGCATCTCTTTTTATGACGCACCAGTGGTGCATAGTACAGGCCCATATCTACAAGACCAGGCAAAGCCACTTAGCATGGCTTTTCATAGCCTTGTAGTTATGGTGTAGGGCAACACAGCGCAAGTAGCTGTGCTGCCTTACACTGTGTCAGGCAGGCGTACCATGGGCGTTGCAGTGGGTGTTCCCACGCAACAACCATGGGTTTCCCAGAATTTCAAGGATCTGTAAACCTGGGAATGTGACAAGCTTGTATGCCTTCCCAGGGCAGACGCAACAAGGAGAAATATTGTTATTTCTCCTTGTTTGTTGCTTTTTCTATGTGTTATGCATTCTGCAGTACATATAGAAAGAGGAAAATTTGTGTGCAGGAAGGAGGTGTTCCTTCCTGCACAAAAAACAATCCTGCCGACAATGCAGACACACTTGCCCCATGGTGCAAGGTTGCCCGTGTTGGCGCTAGGAAGCAATTTGTGCCCTAGAGGAGGGAGAAAGGACAGAAACGCACCATATCTTATAAATATGGTGCATTTCTGCCCTTTCGAATTGGGGTTGGGCAACACAGCAGAAAGGCTTGCTGCGCTGGCCTACACCAATTCCTTGTAAATATGCCCCAAAGTGGCATGGAATGACACTGAAGTCCTATATTCAGTATCCTCTAAAGACTTATCGCCCACCTAGTCTGAAGTACCCACTCAGCTGTTTTTTGCGATACGATGTGACATGGATGATGGAGTCTACCTTGTACCACTTCCTCTAATTATGTGGAAAAACTCTTCTGTCGTTGCATAGATTGTCTGCTGTCTGCTGTTGACAAACAGTTTCCATGCTGTAAGGGTTCTCTGGTTGCATCTCGGCTTATGCAAGTTCCCCACCACACCAACACATTAGTCACCAGCCAGGCAGCAGCCTGCCCCAGCCCCGCTAGGAAAGTGCCCATGTGTTGGCATGTCCAACTCTAAGTTCATCACTGGTGGGCTCAAACATCGGACTTTAGTGTCTGTGACCAGGCGACTTTCCTGTGACACTGTCTCAAACTTAGCTAACAAGGCAGTGTCTAGGTCTTTACAATTAGTAGGAAATGGCTGAGGCTGTGTCTTCAAGATACCATCCTGCTAGAATGCTGTTGGTTCTGTAGTTTAAGTAGATGCAAAGTCCTAAACCACGTTGTATATGCTGAACAAGCAATAAAGTTCAGTTGTTTTCAAATATATCCTCATGGTTTTATTTCATATTGAAACTGGTTTCCCATTTTGATACAAAGTGATTTGCCCAGAGACACTGATTTTATCTCATCTTGTGCAGTGGGATAAATCAAAATGATGCCCCCCACTCTACCTCCAGAATGTTATGAGGGGGGCTCTGAGTCTCTCATATCTCACAGATATTCCCCGGTGTTGGGCTCAATGTGGGGGGAGTCAAGGGAGAGGCACCCCCTCAATGGTTGGGACTCCTAAAATGTTGGAGCCTCTCCTGAGGTGCAAGGGATGCAGAGAACTGTGTTATGCCCCTGTGTGTCTCAGTCAGATTCTAAAACCTGAATTTAGCAATTCAAGGTGAAAAGGCAGCTCTTTGGAATTTCAATAGAGATTTGTGTGTAACCTGCAGGTCATAGATTTGCATTCCGACTGGGCTGTGTGTGGTGAATAAAATGTTAATTGGTCATAATGGGATTGGAATATAGGAATAGAATGGTTGGGAAGAGTTTTGTTGCAGTTGCTGTGGGCGGTTTCTGGTGCGTGTTGTGCCGGCATTGCTCCTCACTTCGAACATCATCTTGGAATAAAAAGATAACATTGAATCTTTCTACTTGCGAATCCTCTGTTCTTCACAATGGCGATGAGGCGGACAGGAGCAGTTTTGGTGTGATTTCAGGATGGTCCGATTGCAACAGCAAAACATTTTATCGATAGTGGTGATCCGATGGTCTGATCCAGCAGGGGATAGCTTTTCCATCAGTAGGCGGTGAAGAAGGAAGTGCTGTGTGCAATTTTCTAGGAGATATAGTTCCTGCTGGGGCATGGAGCAGACACCGTGGGCCACGCACATACAGCAACGGTGTTTCTCACTACGTGAGAGTGTGTGTGCAGAGGGCCGCGCACATACGATTCCTGTACTTCGAGCGCACGCACATACACAGCGCGTGTTGACATTGCGTGTGTGAAGTCTGCTTCCCGTAAGAATTATGGGTAGTAGTGTGCCCAAATGCCTATAGAAAGCACATTAGGCTGTGTGCTGATGGCCATTTTGACTGTTTGAGAAGCATCGTTCCAGTACTTCTGCTTGGAAAACATTTTTGGATACATTTTCTTTCTACGGTGATGGGCACACCTGTTTGGAGTCTGTCATCTACCTACTGGAGCCTGTGGAATTTCCAATGATTGTATTACAGATTGCATGTGGACATTTCGTTTGTAGTTTTTTTTTATATATATACGTTTATTTAGACTTTTTTTTGTCTGAGTTGTTATTAAACATTGGATATTTGTGTACTTATTGTCTAAGTGTGAGTGAAATATGTCCAGTATTCAACGTCTACCCTTTGTCTTAGTTGAACCAGGAGATCCTCCTATTCAATGGGAGTTATGGTTAGACTCATTTGAAGCATATGTGGAAGCATTGGAGGATGGTAAGTGTACACCAGAGAGACATTTGTCGTTACTTAAACATTGATTGGGGGCTATTGGATTGAGAGAGTTAAAAAATCTTCTGCCTGTAGATAACGTTAATGAAGAAGATGTATACAAATGTGCTTTGAAACAATTACAGGAGAGGTATGTCAGGAAGATTAACGCTGTCATGGAGAGACAGAAGTTTTATTCCAGAGAACAGAAGGAGGATGAACCTATTGACCAGTAAATGGTGGTGTTAAGAAGACTTGCGGTTACTTGTGCTTTTGAGCACATGACGTATGACCCGGTTTTAAAGGACCAGTTAATGATGAAGACCAAGTCTAAAACAATACAGGAGAAATTATGGTCTTCAGGAGAACTATCTTTGAAGACAGCAATAGAGGTGGCAAGAAGTATTGAAGTAACAGAGAGTCGCATACAAGTCATGAGGAAAGAAAATAAAGACAATTGTACAGTATGTGTGGTGGGCGGTTAAAGGGATAGTAAGGAAAAAAAAAAGGTTGTCGTTCGTTATGCTAGTGGTAGTAATAACATTTGCATGACTGAGAATACCAAAGCTTTAGTAAGTTTCAGGTGTGGTGCTAGTACGCATGTTGCAAATTTGAAAGGATGTCCTGCTATTGGCGAAATTTGTAATGCATGTAAGAAAAAGGGACATTTTTCACGAGTATGTAATGGTTTTGGAAAGAAAGTGAATTGTATTGTGGAGGGTTTTGATGATGATGAACTTGAATATGGTCAGCAAAATATGGTGTTAAGAATACAGAGTGGCAACATCAAAGGGAGAAGTCTTCAGTTACCCAAGTGTTGGTTAAGTATTGATGGCATGCAGGGACAAGTTATGGTGGATTCATGCTCATGGTATACTATAATTGGGAAACATTATTTAACCAGTTGTGGCCTGGCAGGGAATTGAAAATCACAAATACAAGTCCATGTAGTTATTCTGGCCATAAAATTGTTATAGTAGGTAAAATGCGAGCAGAGTTTGAATTTGCTGAGAGGAAATGTTCAGGAGATATACTTATTGCTGATAAGGGGACCACAATTTTGGGCTGGCCACACTTATCAGAACTTGGTTTGAAAGTGGACCCTAGTGCTAGTCTGCCTGTGTATGCTGTAGGTGAGTGTAGCTTACAGAGTACTAATGATTTGTATTATGATTTGAAAACAAAGTTTCCAACAGTTTTCAATAGTCAGGTCGTATGAAGAATTTTCAACATACTATTCTGTTAAAAGAAAATGCCATTCATGTAAGACAGAAGTTATGTTTGACTATAGAGGGATATTAAACGACATGTCACATGACTTGTGTGAAAAAGACATTATTGAACCTATCGAAAGCTCTGATTGGGTATCTCCAATTGTAATTTCGGTGAAATCGAGTGGGGATCTCAGGCTTTGTGTGGATTTACGATCACTCAATGATGCTATTTGGGTAGATGCTTTTCCATTACCAAATTTACAGGAATTAATGTCATCCATTGGCGATGCCACAGTGTTTTCAACAATTGATTTGGCCAATGCTTATCATCATATACATTCGAATCCAGATTCTAAACATTATACAGCGTTTATTGCATGAGAAGGGATGTTTTAGTATAAAAGGATGCCATTGGGTTTGGTTTTCCAAAGAGAATTATCCAAAGTGCTTTCAAACATAAATGGTGCAAAGGTGTTTCAAGATGATATATTAATATATGGAGAAGATAAGTTTGAGCATGAGTGCATTTTGAAGACAGTTTTACAAGCATTAAAGCACTACGGGTTAATGGTGAAAGAACAAAAATGTAAATTTGGAGAAAAACAAGTGGAATATTTAGGTCATATTATTTCAAAGGAAGGCATTCGACCTAAGATCAGCCATGTGAAGGCTATTCGTGAAGGTTCTGAACCTAAATGTAAAGAACAATTAATATCTTTTTTAGGTCTGACAAAATTTTATTCATGGTTTGTGGAAAAGTATGCATCCAAAGTTACTTAGGAAAAATGCAAAATTTTAGTGGAAACAAGTACATTGTGAAGAATTTGCAGCTATAAAAGAAGAAATTGTGAATGCATCTTGTTTAAGATCATTTGATGAAGGTGCTGAATGTATTGTATCTGTGGATGCTTGTCAGTATGGTATTGGTGTGGTATTGTCCCAACAGGGGAAAGGAAGTTTATGAGTTTTGCATATGCATCTCGCACTTTGTCTCATGCAGAAAGGAACTATTCTGTAATTGAAAGGGAATTGTTAGCTGCGACTTGGGCTGTGCAACGATTTAAGATGTATATATGGGGGCGTAAATTCAAGATTTGCACAGGCCATAAACCATTGGTAAACATTTTGAGTTTGGGAGGTGGAACAAACTTACTCCGAGGTTAGCAAGACTTGCTTCGAAATTACAAATGTATCATTACAATATTTTGCGTCTTCCAGGGAAGAATAATTGTATGGCAGATGGGTTGTCTCATTTACCTTTGGACAATGAACGTGTTGAGGACGTTCATGATAGTGAATGTAATGTGGCATTTACTTATGCTGATGTGATGTTTTTGCAAAATGATAAAATGAAGTTGGAAATATCTGAGGATGTGTGGATGGAGGAAATGCAGAAAGATGATATATTGTTAAAGGTGAAGGAATTCCTCATGAAGAGGTGGGTGTCAGAACGGCAATTGCAAGGTGAATGTGGCACATTTTGGAAAGTTAAGGATGAATTGCCAGTATCTGATGGGATTAATTTGAGGGGTGACAAAATAGTACCTCCTTATGGAATGCAAGGAACCATTGCTAGGTTGGGGCATGAAGGTAATGGGGGTATGGCAAGTACCAGGTGGAAAATAAAGGAACATTTTTGGTAGCTAGGTCTGGATGGGATGGTGGACCGTTGGTTAAGAGAGTGCAGTGCATGTAAATTGAGTGATAAGACTATCAAACCTTTGGTGGTGGCCGTTACAAATAGTTGAGTTGCCTGAAGGGCCGTGGCGGAAGGTTGCAATTGATTTTATGGGACCGTTTGTTACTTTAACTGCTAAGGAATCAAATGCAATTGTCCTGATTGATTACTTTTCCAAATGGCCAGAGGTCCGCATGGTTAGCAATGTAACCACTGATACTGTCATTGAATTTTTGAAAGATGTATTTGCCAGGGAAGGCATTCCTGAAACCATTGTTTTGGATAATGGAGTATAACTTACATCTAGCAAAATGCAGTCCTTCTTGAAGAGTTGTGAGTCGAACCATGTGAGGGTCTCATTGTACCATCCAGAAGGTAATGGTCAGGTTGAAAGATTTAACAGGGTAATCAAGGAGGCTATACAGTTAGCATTAGCATCCAATTTATCATGGAAAGAAGCTATCCAAAGTATGTTGTTATCTTACAGGATTACACCCCATTCTGTTACGGGATAGACACCATTTGAGCTATTGAGAGGAAGGAAGCCATCTTCTAAATTAATTCTTTGGTGCTTGAAGAATAAAAGACAAAATGAGACATTTATAGAGGACTATAATTCTGTGAAGAGAGTAGTACAAGAGTATCATGGTAGAGTGTTGAATAGAATTAATATTGTGAGGTCCATACCTCACCTGGTAGTTGGACAGTACGTACGTGTGAGGAATCCTGGGCCCATATTTATACTTTTTTAGCTCTGCATTTGCGCCATTTTTTACAAAAGCAGCACAAACTTACAAAATATAATTTTATTTTGTAAGTTTGCGCCACTTTTGCGTCAAGAAATGACGCAAATGCAGCATCCTGGTTTAATGAGCAAAGGAGCTGGTCGGTGGTCGAATCCTATGAAGACTATGAAGGTTTTGGATGGTGCTGTTAAGCTTGAAGATGGGAGAATAGGTAATTTGCGGCATGTGACTTTGTGCAAAAGGATTAACATACATGAGGGGGAGGAGTGCAGCAGACAAGATGATGTTAATGGGTGTTTATGGGGAAATTATTCTGTGTTGCACTCTGATGTGGTGCATTCTGATGGTGGTGATGAAATTACAAAGGTACCTCAAAGAATTTGTGATGGAAGGTTATTAATTCAATTTTTTTTAGTAAATGATATTTATTTGTGTTTATCCTGAAACATTTGTTGAGTAAAAACCTATCATATATATGTAATGTTTTGTTTTGTTGTTAAAGAAAAATGGTTTGTTGATGGGAAGACGTGGGGTGATTAGAATGTTAATAGGTCATAACGGGATTGGAATATGGGAATAGAATGGATGGGAAGAGATTTGTTGCAGTTGCTGTGGGCGGTTGCTGTTGCGTGTTGTGCCGGCATCGCTCCCTACTTCCAACCGCATCTTGGAATAAAAAGATAACATTGAACCTTCCAACTCGCGAGTCCTCCGTTCTTCACACTGTCTCAGCCTTTTTTCCTCTTGAGGCCGAAAAAGACTCCTGCATTGTGTACTGCAGTGCAAATTATCCCAGGAAGCGCTTCACATAAACATACATCATTAGCTGTTATTTTTTCTATTTATGGTTCAGGTTGCATATACAAAACACACACACTGTTGCCCCTACAGAAATTCATGCTGTTAAAAACAAGCATGTTTTCACACATCAGTTCATCTGATTAATATTTTATTTCACAACGTTATTACTTCAGCTTTTTATTTGCTGTCAGTATATCACAAAATACCAATCTTCTTTGACACAATAATAGCATAGATTGTCTGTAACTGTAATAATGAGTTTGTGTCAGTCTTCGACACCACAGAGATGTAGCATGAGGGACGTGGCCGACTTTCATATAATTGAACCACAAACTGTTGTGAGTTAGTATCAGGTTGTTTTTTTCTGTATATTAACAGTCACACAAACACAAGTGCTAATGCACACACGTCTTCGAGGAGAGGTGTCACGAGGCTGGGTGGTTACGAAACAAAAAGGTGTGTTGTGGTCATGGTCTCACAAAGGACCACGCTTTCTATATAAATATTGTCAATTAACATGACAATGTGAACTTTTGCAACTTGCAAGTTCTATAAGCAACGAACTGAGAAAATACAAGGTCCACAATGCACTGAGAAGGAAGAAAGATTGACTGGCTATCAAATCCTAGGTACATCTGGTAGAATGTAATGCTTGCCTCTTTGAGAGGGGGCCACATTTTGATTAATTCAAGTTATTACTTCCTAGAGATGGTATCTGTAAACCTGGAAATGTGTTTCCTTGCAGAAAACTGCAAAAAGAAAAACAGTTGTAAAGCCTGGATGGTCTTCCTAGATTTCTAGATGGTTTGACATTTATCTCAACTTGGGGTCACTGCAGATCTAGAGTGGTTGTAGTTTAATTATCAGGACTTTTGATTTTTTTGGCTTACCTGGCTGTTGCTGCTTGTGTCGGTGTGTTTACAACCCTTCGAAGGTGCAGTGTGTGTCAATAATAGCATTCATTGGCAAAGTCAATAGGTCACGTCTATGTGGGAGCTACTGGCTTTGCCAATGTGTTTTAGCCATATTGTAGGGCAGGATAGATGCTGTATAGCATGGCTAAAAGTTGTTTAAAAAAGCGCTATAACAGGTCTAAAAAAAGTGCTATATCGCAGGAAGGTAAACCTTACACTGACATCAAGTCCCTCGGTGCTCACACTAAGGCCCAGGTTTACTAAGATTTTGATTGAGGGTTGTTTAGCGCTTTGGCAATTACCAAACCGCACAAAGCTGCATTGTGTGGCTTTGTACGTTTTAGTAAATACAAATGGCCGTGTTTATAGGCCCCTAGCGCCACAGGAGCGTCACTTTTTGTGACGCTCCTGTGGCGCTAAGCACTGCGCCGTATTTACAAGGTGGTGTTAAGCCACTCTTTGTGGCTTACCGCCACCTTGTAAATATGGCCCCTTCCCACACAGCACTGCGTGGAAGGGGTGTGCAATGGGTGTTGCTGTGGGTGTGCCACAGCAACAGCCATTGCATTTTGACGCTGCCTCAGATTTATGAAATGTCGTAAAGCTGAGGCAGTGCCAAAATCTAATGCCACCCCTCAGGGGGGCGTTAGCAGGGCGCAAAGAGGAGGAATACTTTTATTCCTCCTCGTTATTTGCTTTTTCTATGCGTGCTGCATTCTGCCGCATGCTTAGAAAGAGCAAAATGGCAGAAATTATTGTTTATGTGCGGGGAGGTGTCCCCTCCTGCACATTAACAATCATTTGAACATGACGCTTTGGCACTTCTGTGTGTGCTGCATTGTGCAGCACACACAGAAGTGCCAAAGCGCCATCTCTGATTGTTTATGTGCAGGAAGGGAAACCTTCCCGCACATAGACAATCACACCCCTCAACGCAGACATCCTTGCACGATGGTGCAAGGATGCCTGCATTAGCGCTGGCAGCTAAATTTAGTGGTATATGGGTGGAGCATGGGTGGAGCATGGGTATTCCCGTGCATCCACCCATGTATTTTGAGGAAAAAACAGATTTACAAACACCTGTACAACTGGGTTTGCACCGAAATGGTGTGCTTACCCAACAGAGGTGTAACAAGGAGAACTATCATTGTTTCTACTCCTTTTTTCTTCATTCTCTGGGTGATGCATTCTGAATCACACAGAGAACAAAGAACTTGCCTCTTAAAAGTGGTTTTGTGCAGGAAGGTGTCCAAAAACAGCCTGCCAGTAATACAGGTACCTTTGCAGCAGGGTGCCTTGTTGGCACTAGGCAGCACACAGTGCTGCCCCGCCCTCGAGAAGAAACCACCACTGAGGTATCTGCACACTTTTGCTGTCTCCCTTTCATGTAACTCAACACAGTAAGTTGCCTTGCCATGTTGCATTGCATAAAAATATTAGTAATTCTGGCCTTAGGTCTACTCTACTAGAAATATAGATTTCAATGTGTACTTTTCTGCCTTGCTGAGTTCTCATACCCAACTTCTGAATTAATTCCACTGGCTGACAATTTTGCAGTTTACAGTTGATGAATTGTGTAATTCCACATATATATTTTGTCCATCTGGAAAAATCCCTTCACACACAGTTCTGGAAAAAAGGAGGAGCTGAGTCTCTTTCCTATTCAAAATGCTCACCTGCTCAAATACTAGTTTAAAAACACATGTTTTTTGGTGTCTACTCACTTTCTGTAAGTTATCAGCTTTCTTACATCCCACTCCATTGAATCTTCCTCTGACCTCTTCCCTTCAGTAAAGGTACCCCCATTGAAAATATGACCATATAATTGATTTTCCTATTTGTGATTGGAATTTATGGTAAAATAAATACACATATCCTTCATATTCATTGAATCTGTTTTTTCAGATTTTTAAAATGTATTTCCAGGTCGTGTGACGACTGAGCAGATCTATGGGCAGTGAGAGTTGTCCTTTTAGTGAAAAAGTGGGCAAGTACTGCCCAGATTTATTAATTAATAATCTCATGTCAAAACCAGCTCAGTGATAGACAAATTGTCAAAAGGAAGAACAGGATCCCTCGGTTATGGTGGATTTTGGAGAAGTTTATCTTGATGTATGCGTGACACGGTGCCCAAAAATATTGGGAATATATGTCAAATTGCTAGGTAGATCAATCTGGGATGATTTAAAAACATGCGGGGCACGCACCTGCGAAGCTCTCCACAATACTTCCTCTGCCTACCGGAACAGCCGCAATCACTTCCACCAGCTCTGCCGGTCCCTCAGTAGCACACACCACACGCATACACAGAAACAGAGCAAGGGGCCCCAGGTTCACACACCTGACCCTTGAAGCCTGGAACATCCTCCCACAACACATCAGAGCCTCTGCCTCTCTTCTTGACTCTCACAAGAAGTTTGTTGACTTTCACAAGAAGCTGAAGACCTGGCTGGTCTAGTAAGCCCCCTGGGCTGGCCTCAGACGCCCGCTACAGAGCACCTGGATACCCTCAGGGATGATTAGCACCCTATAAAAACACTGATAACATATGAAATATTACAGCATAACAAGAGCAAAAACGTGAAAGACACCACCGCTAGTACTGCATTGGGGCCCTATCTGTTGCCTCGGCACACTGGGAAAGTCACTGAGTGGGTGTAAACTCTCTTTGTAATAATTTGGTGCCTCAGAGATGCCCCAGTAACATACTCTAAAGTCAGACAGCTTGCTGGCAGACTCAGAGCCACCTCTCTGAAGAAATATTTCAGCCTCGACTCAATGCAGACAAGCCAAAACTCAAAGCTCCCAGTGGCCAGATGAAACCCTGCTTGTCTGGCTGTTCTGGACCACTCTGACCTGCTAGGGCCGAGCTGAACTTTCTTTCCATGAAGAATTAACAGATAGATAAGATGTCTCGTATGTGTTTATCTCATACATCAATTACTTGTTTTACAAGAAGTCAAAGTCTGAGTGTTTTGTTGAAGCCTTGTTAACAGACCTTGTAAAAAGGTCCCTGCTGATGCTTTCATTGTATTTCACGTATTGTTTCTAGTTTAAGAGACATTTCAGATCCCAATAAGCACGGTGCAATCATTTGTTTCTGGCAGGCGGATGCAACAGCCTGAACATTATTCCTTGCTTCAGTTATGCATCCCAAAGCTCTGTAGCTCCTTTCCATCAGCAGTCACTAATTTAATCCTGCTACACTGACGCTTCGTTATTAGTGACATCATCAGCTTTATGCAGACAAGCCTGGATCTATGGACCTGATTCACAAAGGTGAGTTTAGCCCTGAAGTCCAAGTTTATACCTGAAGTCTAATTTTAGATCTAAAGTCAATGGACCCAATTCACAAAAGTAAACTTAGACAAAAATTCTAAGTTTAGACCAAAAGTCTACGTTTAGACCCAAAGTCTAAAAGTAAAGTTAGACTTTTGATCTACACTTAGAATTTTGGCCTAAGCTTAGACCAAAAGTGTAAATGTACTTAGGGCCTGATTTGGACTTCAGCAGATTCAGTGGATGGGTTACTCCATCACGACGGTGACGGATATCCCGTTCCTCAAATATAAATCCTATAGAAAATAATGGGAATTATTTTTTGGCGGATGGGATATCTGCCACTATTGTAACAGAGTAACCCATCCGCCAAAATCTAAATCAGGCCCTTAGACTCTTGGTCTAAACGTAGACTTCAGGTCTACGTTTACCTTTGTGAATCGAACCCTAAGACTTTAGGTCTAAACTTAAACTTCAGGTCAAAAGTTAGATATTAGGTCTAAAATTTGACTTTCGGTCTAAACTTGGACTTGAGTCTAAACTTAGACTTTAGGTCTACATTTACCTTTGTGAATCTGGCCCTAAGTCTGTCCGGTGAGATGCATTATATTGGCTGTTAATGGATTGCTGAACCTAATGCAATATTGTCACTGCTACTAGGATCACATGGATCTCTCATTCTCTCTCATTTCTGTTTCTCTCATTAGATCCAATGTCCTGGTAAAGCCTACCTTCATGGAATGTGGGCACAACTAAAATAATTGGTGCACAGTCTTTTTATTTTCCTCCTAGGAGACACTCCCAAATGAATGCATTTGGTTTATTATACTTACCTTAGGGATATCCACTGTAGTATGCTGGAGCCAGTTTTGCAGTTTATGAAGGATCATTGAATGTAGGGATTTTAATATTGAACAAAAAGTTACAAATTTAAAAGGCATCATTCTTTTGTTAGTTCTTAATATTTCAAGATAGATGAGAAGACATCCACTAAACCTATCCCACTATTCCATCTGTGGCCCAACTCAAGATTCTTAATCCAAACTTGACCACTTACTGCATTTGGGAACAGCAAGTCACTGTCCAGCTGCTCATACAAATACTTCCTTGGAACAACAGGAAGAGCTTCTCGCACAATCCTTGCCAGCTTTGATCAGATTGTTTTCGCAGAGACTTCAACCTTCACAATGGATATGTAAAATAATCTAATCTGTCATTTTATCCTAATTCACAATCAATAATACTCTAAATCAGTTACATGCAACTATTACCTACACCAAAGGCTCAATTCTTTAAGAGCAACACAAAAATAAATGCGGAATACTTAGAAAATCTCCTCATCCACTTCTGTCAAGTTCATAATAAAAAATATAAATTTAAAAACAAATATTAAAAATCATATCTTCCTCTATCACAATGGAGATAGACTAACCAAACAACTCCTCAAAAGGGACTTATTGAAAACTAAACAACATTGGTCTCTCAGTACTTCAGAGGGATCCCCAGGCTTTCCAAGGACAGAGGAGCGCTCCACCTAATTTGCCTATAAATGGAAAAGGTAGACGTCTCCATCCAGCACCATGTGAAATTCTAGACCACAGTGACACCACAGAAGCCTAAGGTCACCTGGGCTTCCTACAGAGAAACATCATAATAGAGCTGTTTAAGATCACTGCCATGTCTAAGCCAGTCTCAGAAAACAACCCAAAGTGCATCTCAAAGAAGTGAGCTCTTCTGGTGCAGCATACTGGATTTAAGAGATTAATACATCTGTGTGTCAAAGAACAGCTCCACATTTCCTACTATCAACCAGATCTTACCTATACTTAAAAATCCGGGGGCAGTTATTAAAGATCTGAATAATTTTCTCCTGGTCTCCAACTACCCTTTCCTGGCTAATGTCTCATAAAACCGCACAGAGACCCTGTTCATATTTTTCATTGTTGTAAACAAATACGGCCTCAGGTCAGGATGCAACACAAAAACAGCAACTTTGAAAATAGCTGATGGCTCCCTCTGCATCCAGCAAGAAGGGGGCACTTGCCTTCTTATACCCCTGACCATTCAGCACTCTTTGATACTGAATCACACAACTTTCATGAGAATCCATTGTAGATACATATAAAATGGCCAACACGCTCTCTCTCTCTCCAGTCATGTGCCCTGTTACAAATGGTCTTCAGGTGGGGTTCTTTCTCCTCCATTTTCAACCTTTGCAAGGATCTTATGACTTCCAGTCTCAGTTAACATATAAGTGCTGACAACACTCAACCATATCTAAACATATCCTGCCCTGGAGATGTCAAATTCTTCACCCAAATACTTAATGATATTCAGGCCTGCACATCACTTTATCACTGTCCTCCAAATCTCCTCACATAACTACTTAATCTTGATCCAAACTTGGTTCAACTTCAGTGGGATGCTACACTGAAGCTCCTGCAATATGGATTGAACAAACTCACTTGGCTTCTTCTCAAGCAAACATGAATGTCAAGACCAAATGGACACAATACCTACTTAGAGTCCTCTCTGGAATGTTATTTTATGCTGTAGTTTTAGTGTGCAATGTTCTCTAGAATATCTTACAGCTATTGAGTAGCATGACTGGAGATAACTGAGCTAATTAAGCTGAAAAAGCTGGAAAAGGTATGCAAAAGAGAGGAGAGGAACCTGAAAGGAATGAAAGGAGTTAATCAAATTTGTGATGCCATTTCCAAAAGGTAGTCCAATTCCTTGTGCTGTTAAGCTTCAAACATGGTAGGGTGTGTGACAGAGTGCCAGGCCACAAGATTACCACACTTTAAGGAGGCTCTACAGGCTCGAACTATAATCAAGCGTCTTTCCTTATCAGCTGCTGTTGGATGGTGTGTCTGGAGGGCTGTGATGGCTGCTGGAGACATGATGCCTCAGGGTCACTGCCGGAGAGTGTGGAGGCTCCAGGCACACCGACAGCCTACAACTCGGCTTGCATAAACATGATGGTAAGACTACGTGCCTCCCGTGCAGAGGGGAAGGCTGCTGATGATACAACTGAGTCCTGTAGTGGCATACACCTTACACGCCACCTGAGCAGGCAGGCTCTGCATTACCCTGGAGCCAGGAGGGAGGCAGGAGGACTGCGATTGGGGGGGCTGCTGCGACCCCAAAAGACAGACGCACAAACCAGTGGGAGCAGCCAGTGTGGAGAGACTGATCTGCAGGAGGCAACCACTATTCCCAGGTCCATGCGGTCTGAAACCAAGATTGCAGGAGCAGTGGCCATGTGAGAGACTCACCGCTGGGCCAGGACTGGGGGGAGTTTCCTGCCTCTGTTGAGTGGGCCCAATGGAGGGCCTAGGTTTGTCACTGGCCCCTTCCTCTACGAACTGTGATTGAGGGAGTGAGACACTTTGAGGCTAATGAGCCTAGGCCCACACTGTTATTCACCATATTTGACCTGCTAAGACACTTGGGGGCAGACTTAAGAGCCCCTAGCGCCTCCTTACACCACATTAGCATAATTTGTTTACCCCAATGTGGCCCCACGAGGCCAAAATCACTGCGCCAAATTACAAAGTGGCGCAATGCATGCATTGTGCCACGTTGTAATCTTTTGCGCTATGTTATGTCTGCGCCAGACATAATGTATGCAAAGGGGGCATTCCCCGTTCGGAGGGCCAAAAAAAATGGTGCAAAAAATCTAAGAGATTTCTTTGCGTAATTTTTTTCGGCACTTTCAATATCTCCTCAGAGCAGGTGTTAAAAGTAGGTCCCATTGGTTCCAATGGGCCTCAATGTGTTTTGCAGGATTAGCGTCAAAATTTCTGGCTCTACCCCTGAAAAGCGCCAAACTAGTGTAAACATTTCTGATGCTATTTCCCTAGCTACTGCCATGGTGTGCCATATATTAAATATGGTGCACACATGGTGGTGCAAGAAAAGTGGTGCTTCACTAGGTGCAGCGCCACTTTTCATAAATTAGCGCCTCGGTCTCCTCAGGCCCTCTAGTGGCTCAAGGTGAGGTAGGGCCATCCTCTATGGCATTTGCACATCTTCTTCACCAGTGGCTGACACAACGCCAGCTCTTAGGGTTGGGGCCTGACATGCTGAAGACTTTATACAGGGTCTCACTTCACCACATTGGCCTCACCCATGGGGGGTCTGCTGCAGGGAGCACCAGGGCACCAGACAAATATCCTTACTGCCGTCCAAACCTACCTGAGTCCAAAGCACTGACGATTGCATAGACGACAACTGTGGGGAAACATGATCACAACCAAGCAAAACTCCTGAGTGGAGGAAGGTGGTGCATCCAGCTAAGACAGACCTAGGGAGGAAGACTCACCGGCTGCAGAGGTTGGCTCTCGGCTAGACATCTAGTCACTGCTGGTGGAGGTGTGGCAAGGTGTATATACCATTGATCCCAAAATTGATACTCTCACCAGCTGGCTGGATAGAATGGGTGAAAAGTTGGACAAACAGGAGAGGTGTCTGACCCACCTGCAGCTGAGAGCATCAGACTTGGATAATGATGGGGTGACCTGGGATAAACAGATCGTATGTATGTAGAAAGTACTGGAAGTCATCAAGGCCAAGTACGAGGACCAAGAGGCCTGATACAGACGAAACAACATCAGAGTCCACAACTTTGGGAATAATCTAAATATACTGAGAATCTGCTACGCTGCCTCTCTGAGGACCATCTCAGTAACTTTCTTTCAGTTGAGTGGGCCCAGCAGTCCCTGTGCTCGTGGCCACTGCTCAGGGCCCCGGTGCCCCCCATCATAGCACGTCACCTGTACCATAGAGACAGGGACACAATACTGTGTATCTCAAGAGAAAAGGGAGATATTCTCCACCAGGTATAAAGCTTTCCTTCTACCCAGACTTCACTCTGGCAGTCCAGGGCGCTTGCCGTGATTCCCTCCCTGCAGAGACTGCTGGTGAAAGCGGGTCTGCCCTATCCCCTCCTTTATCCGTGTAGATTGGGGGTCACTGCCTGAAGGAAGAGCCAGTTACTTACAGATCCCAAGCTGGAACTTAGGTTTGGGTGCACGTATAATCAAAGACCTGGCTCTGAGAGGGACCCTGACGTGGTAGCCCAAGGTGGCCATCGTGGTGACAAAAACTAGTTCTCATTGAGGTGTGGCTACGGTGGGGCTTTTCCAACTGTCAAGACACCCCCCGTTGGATGCTTGCAAGGTGCTTGAGGTTGACCACATGCCTCACATGTAGTCTGATCATGCCCTGGTGCAGTTAATCCTTGACCTGATGGAACTGAGGGTCGCTCCTTTAGCTGGCGACTCCCGCTGAATGGTTTTAGGGACGCCATGCTCCTAGTGGACATTAGAAGGGCCCAACGTGAATACTTCACCACTAATGTGAAATTGGTGGGGTCCCAGGCCTGCTGTGGGAGACCTTTAAGGCCTACATGCACGGCGTGTGAATGGCAAAACAGTTGGGAGTACCAAGACACCTGGGGGAGCGACTAGCCTACCTGGAGAGAGAACCGGGGGAGCTGGACGCCCAATACACAGCCACTATTGATACACAAATATTTGCACAATACCATAGTAAGGTCACTGAATACCACCAGAAAGCTGAGTGGGAAACACTACTTGCACAGGGAAGCCATCAGGTTCAGGGGAGAGAGATAGAGCAGAGAAGTAGAGCAGGTAAAAATCTATCCTCAATACTCATATCCACACATGGCAGCTGCGTACCTCACTGAGATTCTAGATGATGAACATCAAAGCCACTACACCACTAGTAATATAACAAAAGTCATGGTGCACTATTATTCACAGTTATACAGGTTGGACCTTGTGCTCAGTACTGACGCCCTGGAGAAGTGCTTGGATTCTATCCAGTTGCTATGGCTGGAAGATGCCCGGCGACGATATCTAGATGTACCTTTCGAAGAGGAGGATGATGCCCAGGCGATCCATAATATCCCAAGCCTGGACAGCCTGACTGTTCAATTTTCATAAAGAGTATGCTGATGCCTTGGCCCCATCCCTCCGTGACAATACCTAAACCTGACAAACCAGACGCCTCATGCGACTCATATCGTCCATTGTGAATGATTAACATTGATAATAAAATCCTGGTGTGCCTCATTGCAGACAGAATGCTCCCGCTCCTCCCTGACATTGTACGGCCGGATCAATCTGGCTTTGTACCAAGCAGATCTCCTGCACATAACCTATGAGCCCTATTCTCCGTGATACCCTTCCTATAACCTGAGCTTCGGGCTGTCACCTTCGTCTGAGACAGGACTAAGGCCTTTGATTCATTGGAATGGTCCTATCTCTTCTCGCTGTCAAAACGGATAGGCCTTGGCCGCAGCTTCCTCAGATGGTTATAATTATTATATGCCAGTGGTTCCCAACCTTTTGATTTCTGTGGACCCCCACTTTAACATTAATGGAACTCAGGGACCCCCACTGAATCATCATGGGAATCCGGGGGACCCCCGCCTGAGTCATTACTGGAAGTTGGGGACCTAATTTGTCAAAATTTAATGATATTTTTTAATTTTCTAGGCTCTCGCGGACCCCCTGAGAAGGCTTCGCGGACCCCCAGGGGTCCCCGGACCACAGGTTGGGAACCACTGTTATATGCTAAACCTACCACACGGCTCAGGGTCTACTGCATAATTTTGCCCACTTTCCCGATTGGCAGGGGTATGCCGCAGGGCTGCCTGTGGTTCCCGATATTATTTGCAAGTGCTATGGAGCCACTGGTGGCTCTTCTCCACCAACACCACGCTGCACATGGGGTTTACGTCACATCGCGTAGACTCATCGTGTCAATCTATGCAGGTGATATGACTGTGTATGTAAGAAACCGAGATATTAATTTACACCCTATCCTGTGTGAATTTATCCAATTCAGAGGGCTATCTGTGGTCACCACCAATTGGTCCAAATCTGTAATTTTTCCTCTAACTCCTGTGACTCTGCAGTTTGCCATTGGCTATCCCCTGCAGTGAGCAGTTTCAGCGGTTAAATACCTAGGGGTGTGGGTGAGCAGAGATACCAGGGAACTGTGTGGTGGGAAAACTATGGCCGGGCGGTTGCCTGACTGGAGAACTGGATTCCAAGGTGGACTGGCCTGTCACTCTCCATGGCTGGAAGAATGGCAATCACATTCATGCTGATACTCCAGAAATTCCACTAAATCTTTGTTAGCCACGCACTACCGCTAATGCCGGCCTTCTTCAGTTGGCTGCAATCCTTACTAATCACCTTGACCTGCGGCAGCAGGCAGACATGGTTGACATGGGAAACACTGAACTTCATGTTTGGGCATTGGGGTTTGGGTGTCCCCAGCATGGAACTTTATTACAACTGTGCACAAGCACAATTTGTACATCGTGGCTCCGTCCATCGCCCTTTGTCCTGCATCTGGCTGTTGAGAGGGATAGTGTTGACCCTCAGACATGGAACACAACAATTGGTATGACACCGTCTCCTCTGATCTGCATCAACAACGCTGTCGGCTGTGCGGTCTGGCCCTGGACAGGGCTCCAGAGGACGGCACGTCTGCTGGTCCTTTACTCACCTGCACTGCCACTCGCAGAGAACTCAGCTTCACCCCCCACGCTAGCGGATAAAGCGTGTCAACAGCTGCACTGCCTGCGGTTGGTAAATGTGGGTGACCTATACCCAGCCAAGCAGGGCCGGCTTTAGGGCGGTGCGAGCGGTGCGGCCGCACTGGGCGCTGACCTCAGGGAGCGCTGTGTTTAGCAATGACTTACGAAACTTGCGATATAAAACCACCTGCCAAAAGTTCCTTGTGCGTCCAGCCTTCAGGAAACAATTAAAATCTCATGATACCTCTTGTGATTAATGTTCTTGCTAGAGAGAGAGATGAAATTTTGTCCAGTGGCAGTTTTGACTCTCCCTGAAGTAGCACAGAGGGTTAATATGCCTGCTGCAAAGAACAGAACTATATTTTGTGTGGATAGCCAAGTTGATTTGTGAAGCCAGCAAGAGCTGTAAAACAAATTAATTATGTGAAAGGGGGCGACACCAAAAAAGAGTGTCGCACAGGGCGCCACCAGCGCTAAAGCCGGCCCTGCAGCCAAGAGCTTCCTTGAACTGGGTGCTCTGCGGGCGATGACTAATGCATGCCCCTAGATGTATTTTTCTATTACTCACTGCGAGGTGCGTGTAGGGCAGCGCACCCGACATTTCCTCAGGAACTGGTTAGCCTCTACTACATCATAGCCCTTGTTGGCTTACCCAGAGCAAAAGTGCATTGGCAATGAGACCTGGGAGCTGACATTACCTATAAACAATGGCTTTATTGCTGCCGCCAAACGGGAGCATTGTCCCCAAACTATAGGCTTCGCCTCATCCATGTCAAATAATTAACCAAACTATATTGTACACCTCCCCCAATTGTCTACAGTGGGATTAGAAAGCAACACAAAGGGGCAGATTTATGAAAAGTGGTGCTTCACCTAGTGCAGCGCTACTTTTCTTGCGCCCCTTAGAGCCCCCCAACACCACCATGGTAGCACCGTATTTAAAATACGGCGCACCATGGCCAGTTAGGGTGACTAGCATCATAATTTTTTACGCTTTGCAGGATTAGTGTAAAGAATTATGACGCTAATCCTGCAAAGCGCCCAGAGTTCCATTGTATTCAATGGATGCCTCTGTTTAACGCCTGCACCTAGAAGGCGTTAAAAATGCCGATAAAAATGGTGCTAAAGAATCTCATATGTTCCTTTGTACCATTTTCACGGCCCCCCTCCTGCACCAGAACGCCCCCTTGCATACATTATATCTGGTGCAGGCATAATGTGGCACAAGGGGTTACAAAGTGGCGCAATGCAAGCATTGCACCACTTTATAAATATGCGCAGTGTTTTTGGCCCATTGGGACACAGTTGCATTTTTAAAAAATGACACAAATGTGTTGCAAGGAGGTGCTAGGGGCTCTTAAATATGCCCCAAAAATCTAAGATGGGGAGATGCAAATGCTGATTTCCTCCATTTAGCCGTGGATGTCATTTAGGGGTCGCCAGGGTTCGCAGCTGTGATCCCTGACCAGAGGAGGCTGCCTCAGATGTCAAGGGGGGGGCCGGAACGACTAGGACGCGGAAAAAGAAAACATTTAAAAACGTACCTTTTTCGCCGTTCCTGCCATCTCCTGCCACCTCGCTCCTCTTCTGGTGTCCCAGCCTTCACTGGGACACCAGCACAGGCTCCCCAGCAACCCTGGCGCTGCTTTCATGCAATACCTAGCATAAAGCAGTGTCAGGATTGGTCTGAGCGGCAATGACTGCCACTCAGACTATGCCCAGGTGTCTGTGCAGTTTCTCCAGCCCGGCTAATAAACACAGCCGGGCTGGAAAATCCTAAGTGCGCATATGTGTTTGGCCGGCCTGAGACAGTCGGCCAGAGACATATGCGCACTTAGTGCACTCTTGCCTCCCCCCCTCCCACCTCCCGTGGCCCAGCCCCACCCCTTCCTGTAATGCTGGCTGAGCCAAAAGATGAAAAATAAAACAATAGTGAAACTATTGTTTTATTTTTCATCTCCTGGATCTTGGCCAGGGTGCAACGCTCCACCGCCATTGTGGAGGAGCCACCCTTGCCATTGACTTGCCCTTTGCGATCCCTACCACTGCCTTTGCGACTCCTGCCTTTGGAGGTGGCAAATTAAGTGTCAGGAACACAGTGGCTGCTCGTCCTTATGGACGTCAGTTGGGGCCCCGCTGTCTTTTCTGTCAATGTTTTATTATATTAACAGTGAATACTAATATATTATTCACTGTTAGTGTAATAAAAATGGGGTAAAATTACCAGGAACGTGCCTTTCCAGGGCAGATGAGGTAAATAAAAAATGCTTTTAAATGTGTATTATGTGCATGCTTGCGGGTGAGTGTGTTCACGTGAGACACAGTGTATGCAAGTGTGAATTTATGTGTATGTGTATCTGTGTAAGTTAAAGTGAAGGTCAAAGGGCATGTGATGTCACTACCCCTGGCATTACAGTGAACTGACGTCCATGCATTTAGCATGGAGATGCCCACAACTTGAGCACTACTGGACTGCTGTCTACTTGAAAATTGAAGAAATCATCTGCACCATGGTGCAGACTATGCCCTTCACGGCTCTTCTGAATATGTGGTGGACATTCCATCTGGAGTATGAAAGCTAGCTGCAATGTTGCTCCTACTGTCGAAACAACAAGTTACCCAGCACTGGTGAAGGGTGGCTACGCCCAAGGTTGATGACTAGCTGGTGGATGAATCATCAGTGCATAATTTGTAAATAAAAATGTGCTGGTGCCCAAAGCTCTTCTTTGAAACACGCGGCTGCTACATTTAAATGTGGGAGCCATCTCAGGCCTCTTTAATCCATTTACAGCCACTCCCTGCCCCTTCAGCTCACTCTTGCAGCTTTCTGCTTTCTCGCTTTATAACGCTTGTTCGTTTTTCTCTTTCTCCATCTTTCCCATTAGTGTATTTTGCTTGCTGTAAATGCTTGATACATAAAACTAAGTGCCGGCCCTCAAAAATAAGTGCTGGTGCCCCGCACTAGAAACCACCGGCTCAAATTAAGCACCTACTGTCCGGAGCAATTAACTGAGTGCTGGCTGCTGATGCCCGCCACTAGCCGAGAGTGAACTGGATGGGCTCAATGAGATCTACACCCTGTAGCGTGGTCTGCAGAGAGGCCGGGGTGGGATGACTTGGTTGGATAGTGCCTGTCTGATAAATGTTACCAATAATCACTGCAAGGTTTCTGCTAACCCTACTTTATCAATGTGTGATGTATGTGCTGAATGCATATATGCACCCGTTGTATTATCAAAACTAACAACAAAAAGTTTTTTAAAAAAATATATTTTTCCATGGTAGCTTGCTTCTCATAGTAACACCCAAACTGTATCTGTATCTCCTTTCATGCAGCTACCACTCTGCAATGAGGAATAACAGCGGGAATGCGCACTGATTCATGTGCTTTGTACCTGCCCGTTTCACATGAGAAATGTGAGGGACAAAATAGGACTTATGTTCTCTCATGAAATTTGTATTTTAAATTCAGCCGGTAACTCCTGTGGGAATAATGGGATGCTAAGGGACTGATTCTGAGGCGGTCAGTGTATTCTGACCTGTGCGTAAACCCCTGTTTACACCCGGTTTCGAATTACCAATTGGTAAGTATTTTATGCATCCAATAATTATCAGATGCAACAAATACCTCGATCTTCGGTAAAGTGTGCTAGATCCAGCCTGACAAAATTTAACTGGGAAAAAGCATAAAATATTTACTGTATCATGCTGATTTTGGTGCATTAAATATAAAAATCCACGTTATTCCCAACTAATTCGTAATTGGTTGATTTTATCGCACCCAATAAATAACATCTCCCATGGTATCGATATTTATCAGGTGCAATAAACAGTGGTGTAACAAAGGCCCCTGTGGAGTGGGGGGCCACTAGCTGCAGGGGGGGCCCTCAGCACAGTGCACGGGCTGCAGGCCACTATCAGGGTCCAGAGGGGACGGGGCCCCCTTCAGGTAGTTTGCAGGGGTGGGGGTCACTCAAGTTTTGTTATGCGACTGGTGATAAGTACCACCTAAACTCATAATCAGGGCCTAAGACTGAGGGACTCTGAAAGGCCTGATGCTGGCCATGTAGTGAGCTGAGGAACTTGTTCTCTATAAGTTTGGCACTGCTAGTTTATTGAAGACTTGTGTGCATTTGCTTTTATTTCTATGAATTCCAACAGTGTTCTACATTTTCATGAAGACATCTTACTTAAGCTATTCATCTTATGTTGATGTACATCATATGTTTTTGACTTGTTTGAAACTGTTCCCATCTAAGTGTTCTGTTTCCCATTGGGTAATATCTACATTATAAACAAGACTGCCAAAAAATGATTATTAACAATACAAGAACTCAAACAGAATTTTCACATAAAATTACGAATAACAGTCAGTGTCAGCATAGTCTGAATATATCCTTATTCCAGAAGAAAAAATTAAGGAAATATAAGAGATAAAAATCTGAAAAAAATTAAGACCTTATTAATTCAAAACATATCTCCACTGCTGATAAAAAAAAATCTTAGGGTGTTCCAACAACCCTAATCAATTTCAAGTAAAACTTCTTGGAATCCAAGGGCCTCATTTACAAGCCTCTAGTGTCAAACTAGTTCACTGGAGTGTAATTTTTTTTAATGCTCCAGCGGCGCAAAGTGCCAGATCATATTTACAAGGCCACGCAAAGCCACCTTGCGTCACTTTTTACGGTCTCGTAAATATGGACCCCTTTCATGCATAACACTGCCTGAAAGGGGCATTCCACAGGTGTTGATGTGGGTGTTCCCACGCAACAGCCACGGAATCTGAAGTTTGGAAATGCGTCAGATTTTTACGCCATCTCAGGGGTGGCGTTAAAGTGTTTTTTTCCTCTTTCTATGTGTGCTGCATAATACACCATTAATGATTGTTTATGTGCAGAAAGGTGTCCCGTCCTGCACATAAACAATCATCCCTGAAATGCAGGCAATCTTGCATCATGGTGCAAGGGTGCCTGCACTGGTGCTAGGCAGAAATGTTTGTGCCAGCGCAGGGGACAAGGACAGGACTGTGCCATATCTTGTAGATCCAGTGCATTCCTGCCCTATTGTTTTGACGCTGGTCAGTGCAGCAAAAAAACTTGCCCTGCACCAAAACTCAGTAAATGAAGCCCCAAGTGTGGAGAATGTTCATCCAATGATGTGCAAGGATAAGGGCAGCCCTGTTTGTGGTCAGGTCTCATTCTCTTTCTTAAAACCACCCAGCAGTTCAACATCTCACTTTCTAATAATGCTGGTTAGTGTTCGGTTGTCTTCTGAATGTGTGGCAGAACCATTTCATATTTGGAGGTGGCACGTTTTCTTAAAAATTAGAGTGAACGTGTTTGATTCTCCAGGTTACAAAGCAGTTTTCTTAAAATATAAGTGAGTTCTCCCCAAAGTGTTCTTAGTTCGAAGGGATGGGCCTTGGCCTTAGAGATTAGAGTTTCAGCATCTCAACCTCTGCAGTGCCACACTCATGCCTGCACTAATCACCTTTCACAAATAGTATTCTTGCCTCTTACAGGGGGCTTCCTTTTTCCCTCAGAGGACCAGAATGCAATGTTTGCCGACACTTGCATGCCATTTCCGCTGGACCACAGTCCCTCCCTCTAAGAGGGCTTTTGTCCTATGCTACAAACAGGCTACAGGACAAACCAAATGTTACCATCTGTCTGGTCAGTAGCTTGAGGAAATCCATCCCCGGGGTACTCCCTGAGACCCCTGAGGCGTTTTATGGGCGTGGTCTTTTCATCATACAGGAACTTGTTGTCTCACACTACTCCATCATAAACCTGTTGTATGAGTCAAAACTGTTTTTTTTTCTAAACGTTTGATGTGGCAGCGGGGCTCTTCCTACACCAGAGACCGGGTGTCTGTGTCTCCTGTAATTCATTACAGTCCGCGGCGCAGACTATATGCCTCTGTCTCCTAGAATGAATTACAGACTCTAACACAGACTGTATGCCCCGGTCTCCTAGAATTTATTACTGTATGTAACACAGACATCATGTCTCTGCCTCCTAGAATGTATTACTGCATGTATCACAGACTGCACACCCCTGCCTCCTAGAATGTATTACTGTGTGTAACACAGACTGCATCCCCGTCTTCTAGAATGTATTACTGTATGTAACGCAGACTGCATGTTCCTGCCTCCTAGAATTTATTACTGTATGTAACACAGACTGCACACCCCTGCCTCCTAGAATGTATTACTGTGTGTAACACAGACTGCATCCCCGTCTTCTAGAATGTATTACTGTATGTAACGCAGACTGCATGTTCCTGCCTCCTAGAATTTATTACTGTATGTAACACAGACTGCACACCCCTGCCTCCTAGAATGTATTACTGTGTGTAACACAGACTGCATATCCCTGTCTCCTAACACAGACTATATGCCCCGGTCTCCTAGAATGTATTACTGTATGTATCACAGACTGCACACCCCTGCCTCCTAGAATGTATTACTGTATGTAACACAGACATCATGTCTCTGCCTCCTAGAATGTATTACTGTATGTAACACATACTGCATGTCCCTGCCTCTTAGAATGTATTGCTGTATGTAACGCAGACTGCATGTTCCTGCCTCCTAGAATTTATTACTGTATGTAACACAGACTGCATGCCCCTGTCTCCTAACACAGACTGCATGACCTGGTCTCCTAGAATGCATTACTGTATGTAACACGAACTGCATGCCCTCGTCTCCTAGAATGTATTATTGTATGTGCCACAGACTGCATGTCCTTGTCTCCAAGAATGTAATACTGTATGTAACACGTATTGCATGTCCCTGCCTCCTAGAATGTATTACTGTTTGTAACACATACTGCATGTCCCTGTATCCTAGAATGTATTGTTGTATGTAACACAGACTGCATGTCCCTGCCTCTTAGAATGTATTACTGTATGTATCACAGACTGCATGTCCCTGTCTCCTAACACAGACTGCATGACCTGGTCTCCTAGAATACATTACTGTATGCAACACATACTGCATGTCCCTTCCTCCTAGAATGTATCACTGTATGTAACACATACTGCATGTCCCTGCCTCTTAGAATGTGTTACTGCATGTATCACAGACTGCACACCCCTGCCTTCTAGAATGTATTACTATGTGCAACACAGACTGCTTGCCCCTGTTTCCTAGAATGTATTACTGTATGTAACACATACTGCATGTCCCTGCCTTTTAGAATGTATTACTGTATGTATCACAGACTGCACACCCCTGCCTCCTAGAATGTATTACTGTATGTAACACAGACAGCATGTCCCCTTCTCCTAGAATTATTACTATATGTAACACATAATGCATGGACCTGTATCCTAGAATGTATCACTGTATGTAACACAATCAATCAATCAATCAGGGATTTGTAAAGCGCACTACTCACCTGTGAGGGTCTCAAGCAGCTGAGGAGTGGAGGGGGAGAAGGTGGGGGGGAGGTGCTGCTACCGCTCGAACAGCCAGGTCTTGAGAAGCTTCCTGAAGGTAAGGAGGTCTTTGGTCTGGTGCAGGTGGGTGGGAAGAGTGTTCCACGTTTTGGCAGCGAGGTGTGAAAATGATCTACCGCTGGTTGTAGTTCAGCGGATGCCTGGGACGGTTGCGAGGGTGAGGTCAGCGGAGATGCCGGGTCGGGGTGTAGAAGGAGTCGTTTGTTGAGGTATTCTGGGCCGGTGTTGTGCAGTGCTTTGTGAGCGTGGGTGAGGAGTTTGAAGGTGATTCTCTTGTTGACTGGGAGCCAGTGCAGGTTTTTCAGGAGGTCTGTGATGTGGCAGTGGCGGGGGATGTCCAGGATGAGGAGTGTGGAGGCGTTCTGGATGCGTTGCAGCCTCTTCTGGAGTTTGGCCGTGGTTCCTGCGTAGAGGGCATACCGTAGTCCAGTTTGCTGCGTACGAGGGCTTGGGTGACGGTTCTTCTGGTTTCGGCGGGTATCCATTTGTTGATCTTTCGGAGCATGTGGAGGGTGTTGAAGCAGGAGGAGGAAATGGCGTTGACTTGCTGGGTCATGGATAGTGAGGGGTTCAAGATGAATCCTAGGTTGCGTGCGTGGTCGGTGGGAGTCGGAGCGGTTCAGAGAGTGGCAGGCCACCTGGAGTCATCCCATGCAGACGGGGTGGAGCCGAAGATAAGGACTTCCATCTTGTCCGAATTGAGTTTGAGGCAGCTGCTCTTCATCCATTCAGCGATGGCCTTCATTCCTTCGTGGAGGTAAATCTTGGTGGAGTCCTTGGTGAGGGAGAGGATCAGCTGGGTGTCATCGGCATATGAGATGATGTTGAGGTTGTGGGATCGGACGATGTTAGCGAGCAGGGCCATGTAGACGTTGAAGAGGGTCGGGCTGAGGGACGAACCCTGGGGTACGCCGCAGATGATTTTGGTGGCCTCCGAGCGGAATAGAGGGAGGCGGACTCGCTGGGTTCTGCCGGTGAGAAAGGAGGTGACCCAGTCCAGGGCTCTATCGCGGATTCCAGCATTGCTGAGGCATGAGCGTAGGGTGTGGTGGCAGATGGTGTTGAACGCGGCCGAGAGGTCCAGGAGGATGAGGGCCGCAGTTTCGCTGCTGTCCAGTATGGTTCTGATGTCATCGGTGGCGGCGATGAGGGCGGTTTCAGTGCTGTGGTTGCTGCGGAATCCAGATTGGGAAGGGTCTAGGGTGTGGTTCTCCTCTAGGAAGCGGGTTAGTTGTCTGTTGACGGCCTTCTCGATGACTTTTTCCGGGAAGGGGAGCAGGGAGATAGGCCAGAAGTTCTTGAGGTCATTTGGGTCTGCCTTGAGTTTTTTGAGGAGGACGTTGATATCGGCGTGTTTCCAGCTCTCCAGGAAGGTGGCGGACTCGAAGGATCTATTGATGATCTTCTGTAGTTGGGGTGCGATGACGGAGCTTGCTTTGTTGAGGATGTGGTGAGGGCAGGGGTCAGATGGAGAGCCGGAGTGGATGGTGTTCATGATTTCGATGGTGTTGTTGTCGTTGACGGGGGTCCAGGAGAGCAGGAGGCTGGTCAGAGGTGAATCTGTGGTGTTGCTGGTTGCCGGGGGGGTCTGGGTGCTGAAGCTGTCATGGATATCTGCAATCTTGTGGTGGAAGTAGGAGGCTAGGGAGTCGCAGAGGTCTTGGGTTGCCGGGATGTCGTTGGAGCTGGGGTTGGAGAGATCCTTCACGACGTCGAAGAGCTCCTTGTGGCTGCTTTCGTTGTTGTGGATTCGGTCTTTGAAGGCAGTTCTTTTGGCGGCTCGGATGAGTTCGTGGTGTCTGCGGAAGGCGTTTTTGAAGGCTGTGTGGTAGTCCAGAGTCTGATCTTGGCGCCACTTTCTTTCGAGTCTTCGGCAGCTTTGCTTAGATTCGTGGAGGTCGGCGGTAAACCAGAAAGCCTTTCTGTAGGTGCGTCTATTGGAGGGATTCTTGATTGGGGCGAGAGTATTGGCGCAGGTGTTGACCCATTGCCTGAAGTTGCGGGCAGCTGCATCAGTGTCAGTGGTGTCGATGGGTGGGTTCTGGGAGAGGGTCGCGATAAGTTGGTCTTCAGTGACCTTGTTCCAACTGCCGTCGGGGATTCGTTGTGGGTGGTGGTGTGTTGTGGGTTTCTTGAAGGAGAAGTGGATGCAGTGGTGGTCTGTTCAGTGGAGTTTGGTGGTGTGGCTGAAAGAGATGTGATTGCTGGCGGAGAAAATAGAGTTGAATGTGTGTCCTGCGGAGAGGGTTGGTGTCGTGACGAGCTATTTGAGGCCGAGGTTGGAGAGGTTGTCGAGCAGGGTGGCGGTGTTGTTGCCGTTGGTGTTCTCAAGGTGGAAGTTTAAGTCTCCGAGGAGTATGTAGTCAGTGGAGGCGAGAGCGTGCGTGCTGATGATGTCGGTAATGGAGTCGCTGAACTGCTGTTGTGGGCCCGGGGTGGTGTTTGGGTCAGTGTGGATTTGGAAGTGCAGGAGTTCGGCGGTGCTGAGGGTGTTTTCTGTGTTGGTTGTGATCCTGAGGGTATTCTTGTGGATGATGGCGATGCTTCCTCCTGGTTTGTTGGAGCGGTCCCTGTGGGTGATCTTGTAGCAGTCTGGGATGGCTATGGCGATGTCAGGCACTGAGGAGGGGTTCATCCAGGTCTCGGTCAGAAAGGCAACGTCTGGGGAGGCTGAGTCGAGTAGATTCCAGAGCTCTACCGCATGCTTGTGGACGGAGCGGGTGTTGAAGAGGATACATCTGAGATGGTTGCATCCTGCCTTGGTGGGTGGGTCGTTGGGGTGGAGGCTGGTGAAGGTACAGTTCGAGCAGGAGAAGGGTCTGCGGGTGGTCTGCGGGGCGGCTTGAAGGCAGGCGGGAGAGCAGCCGGTGTTGAGGGCGCGGAGGGTGGCGGCGTCATAGTGAAGACGTGCGTAGTGGTGGTGGGATGGGACAGGAGCCAGGGGTTGTGGCGCTGGGCACGGTCACAGCACGGACAGGCGCAGACGGGCTTGCCTTTGGCGTGCCTTCGGCACATACTGCATGCCCCGTTCTCCTAGAAGGTATTACTGTATGTAACACAGACAGCATGTCCCCGTCTCCTAGAATTATTACTATATGTAACACAGACTGCTTACCCCTGTTTCCTAGAATGTATTACTGTATGTTACACATACTGCACACCCCTGCCTCCTAGAATGTATTACTGTGGTAAAACAGACTGCTTGCCCCTGTTTCCTAGAATGTATTACTGTATGTAACACATAATGCATGGCCCTGTATCCTAGAATGTATTACTGTGTGTAACACATGCAGCATGCCCCTTTCATCTAGAATGTATTACGGTATGGAACACAGACAGCATGTCCCCGTCACCTAGAATTTATTACTGTATGTAACACATACTGCATGTCCCTGCCTCTTAGAATGTATTACTGCATGTAACACAGACTGCATGTCCCTGCCTCCTAGAATGTATTACTGTGTGTAACACAGACTGCTTGCCCGTTTCCTAGAATGTATTACTGTATGTAACACATACTGCATGTCCCTGCCTCTTAGAATTTATTACTGTATGTAACACAGACTGCACACCCCTCCGTCCTAGAATGTATTACTGTATGTGACACATACTGTATGCCCTCGTCTCCTAGAACGTATTACTGTATGTAACACAGACTGCATGTCCCTGCCTCTTAGAATTTATTACTGTATGTAACACAGACTGCACACCCCTGCATCCTAGAATGTGTTACTGTATGTAACACATACTGCATGCCCCCTTCTCCTAGCACAGAATTCATGACCCGGTCTCCTAGAATGTATTACTGTATGTAACACAGACTGCATGCCCCTGCTTCCTAGAATGTATTACTGTATGTAACTCATACTGCATGTCCCTGACTCTTAGAATGCATTACTGTATGTAACACATACTGCATGCCCCGGTCTCCTAGAATGTATTACTGTATGTAACACAGACTGCACACCCCAACGTCCTAGAATGTATTACTGTATGTAACACAGACTGCACACCCCTGCGTCCTAGAATGTATTACTGTATGTAACTCAGACTGCATGTCCCTGTATCCTAGAATGTATTACTGTATGTAACACAGATTGCATGTCCCTGTACCCTAGAATGTGTTACTGTATGTAACACATACTGTATGCCCCCGTCTCCTAGAATTATTACTGTATGTAACACATACTGCATGTCCCTGTATCCTAGAATGTATTACTGTATGTAACACATACCGCATGTCCCTGTATACTAGAATTATTACTATATGTAACGCATACTGCATGTCCCTGTATCGTAGAATGTATTACTGTATCTAACACACACAGCATGTCCTTGTCTCATAGAATGTATTACTGTATGTGCCACAGACTGCATGTCCTTGTCTCCAAGAATTTAATACTGTATGTAATACGGACTGCATGTCCCTGCCTCCTAGAATGTATTACTTTTTGTAACCCATAGTGCTTGTCCCTGCCTCCTAGAATGTATTACTTTTTGTAACCCATAGTGCATGTCCCTGTCTCCTAGAATGTATTACTTTTTGTGACACAGACTCCATGCCTCAGTCTTCTAGATATATTGCGGTATGTAATACAGGCTGCATGTCCCGCTCTTCTAGAATTTATTACGGTATGTAACACAGACTCCTAGAATGTATTATTCTATGTAACACAGACTGCATGTCACTATCTCCTAGAATGTATTACTGTATGTAACACAGACTGCATGCTCCTGCCTCTTAGAATGTATTACTGTATGTAACACAGACTGCATCCCCGTCTTCTAGAATGTATTGCTATATGTAACACAGACTGCATGTCCCTGCCTCCTAGAATGTATTACTGTATGTAACACATACTGCATGTCCCTGTCTCCTAACACAGACTGCATGCCCCGGTCTCCTAGAATGTATTGCTGTATGTAACACAGACTGCATGCTCCTGCCTCTTAGAATGTATTACTGTATGTAACACAGACTGCTTCCCCGTCTTCTAGAATGTATTACTGTATGTAACACAGACTGCATGTCCCTGCCTCCTAGAATGTATTACTGTATGTAACACATACTGCATGTCCCTGTCTCCTAACACAGACTGCATGCCCCGGTCTCCTAGAATGTATTGCTGTATGTAACACAGACTGCACACTCCTGCCTCCTAGAATGTATTACTGTATGTAATACAGATTGCATGTCCTTGTCTCCTAGAATGTATTATGGTATGTAGCACAGACTACATCCCCCTGTCTACTAGAATGTATTACTGTATGTAATACAGATTGCATGCCCCTGTCTCTTAGAATGTATTACAGCATCTTACACAGTCTGCATCCCCGTCTTCTAGAATGTAGTATGGTATGTAATACAGGATAGTTGCCCAAACTCCTAGAATGTAGTATGGTATGTGACACAGACTACTTGTCCATCTCCTCTTTATTTGACTTCTATCTGTAACAAAGGCGGCGGCTTGTATCAGATGCTAATAAGAACAGTAACCCTGTCTCCTGCATTACTCCAATATTTGTAAATCGCCTTGACGTGCCTTGTCCTGCCTATTTTATTACAGCAAAGATACTGCCTAAATGTAGCCCTTCCATTTTTATTTATTTTGTACAAACAAACTAGTGAACCGGTGTCGAGATTTCACAATAACACAGACTGCATGGGTATGTCCCCTACATTTCACTATTATGTATGCCTTCCACTCCTGGATTTCCCTCCTGGGTTTAGCCAGATTGCCTGACCGGATGTCTTGGATTCACTGCTACAAGCAGAGTAGTCCACCTGACCCAGGCTCCACAGTGGTGCTCTGTAGCTCTTAGAGAGCAGAACACTGAATCTGCCTTGTTGTTAAATACTGAAAGATTCCTGCATAAAAGAGAGAGCTGCCTGCAAAGTAGTTTGAATGTTCTTCTCAGTTTTATGAATGTGTAACCCAGGCTGCCTGGCCCTGTGTCCTAGATCCCCTCACTCTCTTTGTACACAATGGCACAAGTGTACTCTGCTCACAGCTTGTACTGAGTGCATCTACAACAGGCTTCTCCAACCAGTAGCTCGAGAGTGCTGGAAGCTCTCCAGAAACCTGTCAGTAGCTCTCCTGTGTACAGTCCAGCGTATTAAATTAAAAGCTTTTGTTTGGTTGAATTAATATGTAATAGGTATGTCGAAATAGAACAGTGCGTTTTCGAGATGAAAATGTGTGTATTTTAAGAACTCATAATTTTCAGAATATATTTAAATCTAATATTTGACTGATTAATATCCAACATTGGAGACTAACGACCTGATTTAGGTCTTAGTGGTGGGAAATACTCTGTCACAAACATGACAGATCTCCCATTCGCCGTATTACGATCCCATTTTATCCTATGGAGACTGTAATATGGCGGACGGGTTATCCATCACGTTTGTGATGCAGTATTCCATCCACGGAAATCTAAATCAGACCTAATTATTAACAATATTACCTTGGTGTCATGGGTATTGCAGCTATCGTCATTATGTATTAACCAGGTAGAGGCATCTCAGATTTATAAAGCCTTTTAAGAGCTGTTTCCATTTGCATTTTTAGCAGTACACACTAGTCCTTTACGCATGCACTTAGTCACCTCTACAACTTTGGACACTGAATTTTACTTAAAATATTGATTGCTCTTGCAAAACAAAAAAAGCTCCAAAAAAACGGTGTTATCAAATTGTGTGAAGTTTTCTTTTGGTGCTGGTACTTTTGGTACTGTTTGACTGATCCACGTTAAGCAGCTTGCTTTTGCCTGCCCTTCTTTCTAAAACCTTTGGCCCATATTTATACTTTTTTAGCGCAGCATTTGCGCCGCTTTTTGACGCGAAAGCGGCGCAAACTCACAAAATACAATTGGCCCATATTTATACTTTTTGACGCTAAACTGCGCTAACGCAGTTTAGCGTCAAAAAATTTAGCGCCGTCTAACTTTGGATGGAATGGCGTTAGCCGGCGCAAGCAGACCGGCGCTGCCTGGTTTGCGTGGAAAAAAACCACGTAGACCAGGCAGCGCCGGCGTTGGGAAAAAATGACGTTAGGGCGTCTTAAAATGGGGCAAGTCAGGTTGAGGCAAAAAAATCGCCTCAACCCGATTTGCGCCATTTTTTTACGACGCCCAGACGCCATTTCATGACTCCTGTCTTAGTAAAGACAGGAGTCATGCCCCCTTGCCCAATGGCCATGCCCAGGGGACTTGTGTCCCCTGGGCATGGTCATTGGGCATAGTGGCATGTAGGGGGGCACAAATAAGGCCACCCTATGCCACCCAAAAAAAAGTAAAAAAATATAAAAAATAATACTTACCTGAACTTACCTGAATGTCCCTGGGGTGGGTCCCTCCATCCTTGGGTGTCCTCCTGGGGTGGGCAGGGGTGGCAGGGGGGGTCCCTGGGGGCAGGGGAGGGCACCTGTGGGCTCATTTTGAGCCCACAGGCCCCTTAACGCCTACCCTGACCCAGGCGTTAAATAGTGGCGCAAATGCGGGGTTTTTTGACCCGCCAACTCCCGGGCGTGATTTTTGCCCGGGAGTATAAATACGACGCATTTGCGTCGCCGTCATTTTTTTAGACGGGAACGCCTTCCTTGCATCTCATTAACGCAAGGAAGGCGTTCACGCAAAAAAATGACGCTATTTGCCAATACTTTGGCGCTAGACGCGTCTAACGCCAAAGTATAAATATGGCGTTAGTTTTGCGCCGAATTTGCGTTGAAAAAAACGACGCAAATTCGGCGCAAACGGAGTATAAATACGGGCCAATTGTATTTTGCAAGTTTGCGCCGCTTTTGCGGCAAAAAATTACGCAAATGCGGCGCTAAAAAAATATAAATTTGGGCCTTTGTTTATAATTTAGTGTTGTTTGACATCACAAAGGATTGAATTACCGGAAAATAGTTCATAAATTGAAAGTGGTCCCAAACAGGGCCCCCCAAAACATATTTTACAAAGGACCCCAAAAATCCTTAAGCTGTCACTGCGACTTCCTTTATAAACTTTCTGGGAGAGGTCAGAGGGCAGCAACCACGCCCACTCGCCTGAAGCCACCCGGGAAGCACCGGGCATCCCTCCTGTAAACATAGAATCTGGTGCAAAAAGCCTGTGGTTGTACTGGAACTCTTTCTGCTGCTCGAACAGATTTCAGAGCTTGTTAAACATGAAAGCTAAAAAAAAGAGCCATGTCGGCTCAGTAAATACGCTGAGGGGCTGCAGCAGAAGAAAAAAAAATCATGTAAGGGGGAAATATGGATTCATTGAGCACATTAGAAGATAAATGTTTCCCTGAGCTCATCAAAGAACTTTGCAGTTTCTAGCAACTTTATTTTTTATGACTTCTGTCTGGGCCTGTTAAATTTATGGCCGATTTGATGCTAACGCCAGGTGTTCACAAAAATACCTGAGATTTCCTTGTGCGTTCCTAATGAAAAGAAAAAGCAATCTTTCCTTTTTTATTATGCACAGTTTCAGAATCATTAAGAGACTAGAACAAGAACAAATGGCATTTCTGTGTCTCCAGAGAGGGAGAAAGAGAGACTGTAACAGCTTCAGTTAAGTTGGAAAGATATTTCTGTTCTTGACATCAATCATAGCATGTGCTCTCTGAAAGCACTTGCAACTATGGACTTATTTCTTGCACTGTGTGGCTCGCATTGTGAAGGGCGCAGGGAACGGTGTGCCTAGAGATTCATTGTTTCACATGAGAATTAATGTAATTAATACTGAAATGCAAATAATCTGCAAACCCATTGTAATTTCCAAGGTATCTGTTATGTGAGCATACATTGAGCAGTTAACCTACAGGTAAATTACTGGAAGATTTTCTGTGTATTCAAGTTTTGTGTATGCTGAAACAATTAGTCAATCAATCAATCAGTATTGGTAAAGTGCGGCTACTCACCCATGAGGGTCTCAAGGTGCTGGGGGGGAGGTGAGGGGCCACATCCGAAGAGCCACGTCTTGAGGTTCTTCCTGAGGATGGTGAGCGATGGGCTTTGTCTGAGGTGCAGGGGGAGGTTGTTCCAGCTCTTTGCTGCAGTGTAGGTGAAAGATCTTCCTCCGGCAGTGGTTTTGCGGATGTGAGGTACAGGGGCCAGGGCCATCTTGGCAGAGCGGAGGGATCTGGCAGGGGTGTGGAAGGAGAGAAGGTCGTTCCAGAAGGAGTGGGCGCAGCTGTGGCTGAAACCAATTCTGTGTGTGTGCTCGAGGTCCAGCAAGGAAGAGCGCATGTGTCTGGTGGGTTGGTGGAAGTTTAGTCGGTGGTTGATGTAGGCCAGTCCTTGATCGTGTAAGGCTTTGTAGGCATGCATGAGAAGCTTGAACTGGCATCTCTTTTGGACGGGGAACCAGTGGCGGTATCTGAGCTGGGGGTAATATGGGAAGGTTTAGGGAGATCCAGGACCAGTCTGGCTCTAGTGTTGTGTGTGGTCTGGAGTAATCTGAGGAGCTTGACGACGATGCTGACATAGAGTGCATGGCCATAGTTGAGGTGGCTGGTTACGAGGGGCTGTGTGATGGCTTTCTTGGTGTTGCCTGGAACTCATCTGAAGGTTCTGTGGAGGGTGTGGAAGCAGGAGGCGCGACTGCGTTGATTTCCCGCCTCATGGTCAGGTCACTGTTGAGGATGATGCTAAGGTTTTGTGCAAGGTCCATAGGTGTGGGAGTGTGTCCGAGTTCGGTTGGCCATCATCTAGGGTCCCATATGGATGTGTTTCTCCCGAAGATCAGCGCTTCCGTTTTGTTATAACAGAGTTTGAGGCAGTAGAGCCAGAGATATACAATTTTAAGTATAAGTATAGCACCTAAAAGCACAAAGCCCCAATTGCAGTCATCTGGTCCTGCTAGACTGGGGGAAGTCACAAGTTCAGGCCAAACATGATGGAGGGTGGGCTGAATACAGGGACCAGGTTAGTGTAGCTGAAAAAGTTACCTTCTCAAAGTCCAGTGTAAAGAGTCCTTTTAGAGGTGGAGGGGGCCGCAAGGAGCAGGGAGAGCTATGTGGACGTTCGCTACTGTAGAAAGAGCAGGATGCTGGGCAGTGTGTGCTGTTGTCCCTCTAGCGTGAAGAGCTGGTTGGGCATTGTGGACAGCTGTTGCTGGATCTTCACATTGGCGTTCACAGCAGGCTGTCATTGCTATAGTGCAAAGTGCAGATCTCTCCTTGCTGCTCAATGCTTATGGTCGCTGTAGCGCAAAGAGTCGGGGTCATGAGCGCTTCACTTGGCAGTCGATGCAAGCGGTAAAATCTTGGTGCAATCGGGCCTGTGTGCAGTTGTGATGAGCCCAAAACTCCAGGATTTCTCCTTTTCTTGCAAAGGAGTGCGCTTTAATGACAATCCAGGCTCCAGGACCTGGGGAAGCACCTCTCACGGATCAGGGACGCACTCTAGCAGAGGCCAACAGAAGTCAGGCAGGCCTCAAGTAGCAGAGCAGTCCTCTTGTAGCAGCTGGCCAGTTCGCTGGGAACAAGGCAGGCATCAATAGAAGTGCAGTCCTCTGGAGAACAAGGCAGTCCCTCTTCTGTAGTGTGCACATGTCCAAGAATGTACTGAAGAGTGGCTCTAGAGATCCAAAATGTACACCTGATGCCAGCCTTTGAAGTGAGGAATTCCTTATACTACCTCTACCCCTGTTCTGAAAAGTTCTCCTCTTACCGTCAAATCTCCATGAAGTCTGAAGTGACAAGTGACAAGTGTCAGGTCCATTTGTATCTGCTGGAGACAAAGCCCTTCGTAACGCAACTAGGGTTGGGTACAGCTCCGCACGATGGCTCATCCTGTTCAGACCTAATCCCCTTTATGTCAATGAAACCCCAAAAGAAGAGCCATTCACAGTCATGTGACACAGGAACCGGCAGAGGACACACATTGTTAGGACTTGAAAATGCTAACTTTCTAAAAGTGGCATTGTCAGAATTGTGACTTAAAGTCTGACTTTTCCATTAAAGAGGATTTTAAGTTGCAATTAATTTGAGTGTAAATAGTATGGGCCTGATTTACAAAGGTAAAATTACACTTCTGTCTATTTTTATAATTGTTTTGGAATTCACAAAACTCAATTTTAATAGTATGTTTACGAATGCAGAGACTCCACAGTCGGGGTGGAGAATTCTACAACATGCATTTCTTTTTATGCACGGAGTTCTCCAATCCGACTGCGGAGTCTCTCTACGTGCAAATTTACTATTAAAATGTGGTTTTGTGAATTCCAAAACAACTGTAAACTTACACAGGAGTGTATGTTTACCTTTGTGAATCAGGCACATAATTTCTACTGCTCCCAATCCAAAATTATCACATATTAAATGTAACAAGGTAATCAAATGTTAGTCAATGGCAGAGTGAAAAACGACTTTGGTAGATTTTCACTGCTAGCACATGTAAAACGTATACCCACATGTCCCACTTTTTAAATACAATGCAATCTTCCATATGACATTTTAGGCCTACTATAGGGGTAACTTATATGTATTAAAAAGGAAGGCTTAGGCCTACCAAAAGTTTTATTTTTGCGAGGTCGAAAGGGCAGTTTGAAACTGCACTCCAGGCTACAGCAGCAGACTTGAGACATATTTACAAAGGCTACTTTAGTGGATGGCAGAATGAGTGCTGCAGGCCTAATAGTATAATTTAATTCACATGCCCGGGATATATGTATTACCATTTGCCAAGGGCGTACAAGTAAACTAAAGATGCCAATTAGGTGCAATGCTTAATTTGTAAAACGTGTCAGTGCCCAAGGTATTTTACATGGGTCCACTGCAGTTGGAACAACATACATGCCACTTTAAACTTCAGGTCAGGTTTAAGTTGAGTTATATAATTTTTAAGCAATATTAAACAGTAAGATGCTCCACTTAGGAAGCCTGCTTACAAACTATACACATAGCACTACTATGTGGAGTAGCCTCAGTCATGGCTCATGGGAGGGAGAAGGGGAGGGGCGGTGCGGGTGGAGGGGTGGGGTTGAGCAACCCCCCCCAAAAAATATTAATGAAAAAAAAAACGTACCTATTTCGCCACGCCGCTACCTCACTGCTCTTCAGCTGCAGGCACAGTCTCAGGCTCCCAGCCTGCTGTGCATCCAATCCTAATGCTGCTTTCATGCTGCTGGCAGCATGAAAGCAGCAATAGGATTGAATGGAGTGCCCTGGTTGGGCACTCTGAGGCAGATTGGGAGCCTCTGCCTGCTCTCTCCAATCAGGCACTGCATTGCTGGGTTGGAGAAAGCCTAGTGCGCATGTATGTTTGGCCGACCCGAGACTGCTGGCCAAACATAAATGCGCACTGTGGCGCACTCTGCCCCTGTCATGCCCGTGGCACAGCCCCCCCTTTTGCAGTAAAAACATAATAAACAAAGTTAATTCATTTTTTACTGTAAAAGTTTTGCAGGTGCTGCCGCTGGCGGAGGGGGGATGGTGGGCAATGCTCTTCTGCCATAGTGGAGGAGCCACCCCTGAGTAGTCTCATAAATAGAGCACCAGAAAACACCAACACAAATTAAGCACTCATTGGGTGTAAGCCAAATCTAACACATTTGAAGGAGAGAAACAAGCACTGGGTTACAGTGGTAAAGTATGCAGAGTCCAAAAGCCAACAGAAACGAATTCAGTAAAACAGGAGCAGTGAAGGCAGAAAGTTTGGGGGAATACCACAACAAGGATGTCAGGTCTAACGTGTTTCCCCCAGCTGAAAGCGGGGAGAACTACCCACCCTCATTGGGAGTTCACATTGCTAAGGGAGATGAACCTGGGAAGACCATTAACATTGTTGCCGTCAGTTCCAGGGTGATTTTCCACTGTAAAGTACATTCCATATAGGGAGCTGAACCACCTTAACAGTTTACAATTGTCATCCCTCCTCTACATGAGCCATCTGAAGGCTCTGTCATCTGTCTGGACCCAGAAGCGAGTCCCAAACAATTATGGTCTCCATTTCTCGAGTGCCCAGACCATTGCAAAGGCCTCGCTTTCATTTGGCCTCCACCTCTGTTCCCTGCTAATGAGGGGTAGAGATTGGTTTAGACTTGGCAAAAGATGCTTTCTCCCAGTTCCAAATGGTAGTTCCCAGCTGCACTGCAGGCTCTACACACAGTGCATAGAGGTTCAGAGAGGTAGTGAGGTGACATTTTTTTTTAAAACACACACTGTATGGCAAGAGTCTTAAAAGAGGGGAATATGTTTACAGCTTTGTCATCCATAAAAGCAATATGAGGTCTCATTATATAGTGCAGAAGATGGGTACGTACCGGGAGGCACGAGCTTTAACTTTGATTGTGTTGAGTCATCTTTCAAGCAAAAATTTAAAAAAACATAAAAAAAACTTAATCCGAACCCAAGCAGCTCAGAACACTAAGACAAATCATTCAGTACTTGCTCCATGCCAGTGCTCCAGGGAGGAAAAGAAACACGCAGATGAGAAGTGAAATTAAATGGAAGAAAATAAGATTCACAATAAAGCCAACAAATGGCAAGTAATGGGAGGGCTAAAAGATCTTTTTTTTTCATATTTTTAAAACAATAGATTGTATACTCTGTCTCAGGTGAGACCTAAATATGGTCAACTTTTGTTCATTCTTAAATTCGTGCAGCATTTTTATGCTCAAAGATCTGTGGGAACGGAGCTCCAAACCTGACTCAAAGGGTCAAGTGTTTGCCCCTCCATAATGGCAAAAAAGGAAGGTGAACATGTTAAGTATGGTCACAAAATCACAAGGGCTTAGATGTTTAGAGGGATTGAGGTTTTGCCTGCAAAGTTATTTGATGTACTATATCTGAATTTCAAATTGATGCAAACATATTTGTGCTCACCGTGGCCTCCACACAGTCTATAAAGTTACTTCCATGCCTCAAGCACATGATCATGGCTTCCCAGGTCGGAAGTCACGTGGTCCCCCGATTCTGTGCTTTCACCATCTCTCTCAACTGTTTTAATGGCCAGGTGGAAGGTGTTGGTATAGTGTCATTTGGAGTTGGTTATTCCACGATGAAAACTGCAACGCTGTGACTATCATGCTGATTACCGTTTTCAATCTAATCAAACTACAATAATGTCTTTAACCAATCACTCAATCAATAAATCAGGATTTATATAGCCTGCTAATCACTCATAAGAGTATCCAGGCACTTGGTCGGGCAACTCAGGGGCTTAAATCAAAAAGCCATATTTTGAGTCTCCTTCTAAACTCCTGGAGGGAGGGGCCCAAAGGTGGACACAGAGGTTGTTCCAGGATTTCACAGCGAGGTAGGAGAAGGTTGACCTCCAACGTTGCTGCAGCAGATGTGGGGCTGTGAGTGAGGAATAGCGTGGCGGAGCACAGGAGTTTGAAGAGTAGGTGGAAACTCAGACCATGGTTGATATATGCTGGTCCTTGGTTGTGGACGGCTTTTCTAGGCGTGCGTCAGAATCTTGAATCGGCATCTCTTGTGGACGGGGAGCCCGTAGAGTTTCTTCAGGTGGGTACTGATGTGAGTCTGTCTGGGGAGGTCAAGGATGACCTTCCCAGAACCAAGTATTCCACTTGTCAGCCCAGAGAGGTTTTCATCTATATACATCACAGGGTTCTTATCAGCTTCTTGATTTAAAAACATCAGGTCGTTGCTTGAGTGTAGGAGGCTGGACTGGCTTGTAGTGAGTACCAAGGGGTACTTGCACCTTGCACCAGGCCCAGTTATCCCTTATTAGTGTATAGCGTGTCTAGCAGCATAGGCTGATAGATAATGGTAGCTTAGCAGAGCAGCTTAGGCTGAACTAGGAGACGAGTGAATCTCCTACAGTACCACTTAGTGTCATATGCCCAATATCATAAGAAAACACAATACACAGTTATACTAAAAATAAAGGTACTTTATTTTTATGACAATATGCCAAAGTATCTCAGAGTGTACCCTCAGTGAGAGGATTAGAAAACAGTGCAAACAATGTAAAGTTACAATAGGATGCAATGGGGACACATAGGGATAGGGGCAACACAAACCATATACTCCAAAAGTTGAATGCGAACCACGAATGGACCCCAAACCTATGTGACTTTGTAGAGGGTCGCTGGGACTAGTAGAAAATAGTGAGGGTTAGAAAAATAGCCCACCCCAAGACCCTGAAAAGTGAGTGCAAAGTGCACTAAAGTTCCCCAATGGACATAGAAGTTGTGAAAGGGGAATTCTGCAGGAAAGACACAAACCAGCAATGCAACAACAATGGATTTCCAGTCGAGGGTACCTGTGGAACAAGGGGACCAAGTCCAAAAGTCACAAGCAAGTCGGAGATGGGCAGATGCCCAGGAAATGCCAGCTGTGGGTGCAAAGAAGCTTCTACTGGACAGAAGAAGCTTAGGTTTCTGCAAGAACGACAAGGGCTAGAGACTTCCCCTTTGGAGGACGGATCCCTCACGCCGTGGAGAGTCGTGCAGAAGTGTTTTCCCGCCAAAAGACCGCCAACAAGCCTTGCTAGCTGCAAATCGTGCAGTAAGCGTTTTTGGATGCTGCTGTGGCCCAGGAGGGACCAGGATGTCGCAAATTGCGTCAGGAGACAGAGGGGACGTCGAGCAAGACAAGGAGCCCTCTCAGCAGCAGGTAGCACCCTGGGAAGTGCCAGAAACAGGCACTAAAAGGATGCGTGAAACGGTGCTCACCCGAAGTCGCACAAAGGAGTCCCACGTCGCCGGAGAACAACTTAGGAGGTTGTGCAATGCAGGTTAGAGTGCCGTGGACCCAGGCTGGACTGTGCACAAAGGATTTCCGCCGGAAGTGCACGGAGGCCGGAGTAGCTGCAAAAGTCGCGGTTCCAAGCAATGCAGTCTGGCGTGGGGAGGCAAGGACTTACCTCCACCAAACTTGGACTGAAGAGTCACTGGACTGTGGGAGTCACCTGGACAGAGTTGCTGGATTCAAGGGACCTCGCTCGTCGTGCTGAGAGGAGACCCAAGGTAACGGTGATGCAGTTCTTTGGTGCCTGCGGTTGCAGGGGGACGATTCCGTCGACCCACGGGAGATTTCTTCAGAGCTTCTAGTGCAGAGAGGAGGCAGACTACCCCCACAGCATGCACCACCAGAAAACAGTCGAGAAGGCGGCAGGATCAGCGTTACAGAGTTGCAGTAGTCGTCTTTGCTACTATGTTGCAGTTTTGCAGGCTTCCAGCGCGGTCAGCAGTCGATTCCTTGGCAGAAGGTGAAGAGAGAGATGCAGAGGAACTCGGATGAGCTCTTGCATTCGTTATCTAATGTTTCCCCAGAAACAGATACCCTAAATAGCCAGAAAAGAGGGTTTGGCTACCTAGGAGAGAGGATAGGCTAGCAACGCCTGAAGGAGCCTATCAGAAGGAGTCTCTGACGTCACCTGGTGGCACTGGCCACTCAGAGCAGTCCAGTGTGCCAGCAGCACCTCTGTTTCCAAGATGGCAGAGGTCTGGAGCACACTGGAGGAGCTCTGGACACCTCCCAGGGGAGGTGCAGGTTAGGGGAGTGGTCACTCCCCTTTCCTTTGTCCAGTTTCGCGCCAGAGCAGGGCTAAGGGGTCCCTGAACCGGTGTAGACTGGCTTATGCAGAAATGGGCACCAAATGTGCCCATGAAAGCATTTCCAGAGGCTGGGGGAGGCTACTCCTCCCCTGCCTTCACACCATTTTCCAAAGGGAGAGGGTGTAACACCCTCTCTCAGAGGAAGTTCTTTGTTCTGCCATCCTGGGCCAGGCCTGGCTGGACCCCAGGAGGGCAGAAGCCTGTCTGAGGGGTTGGCAGCAGCAGCAGCTGCAGTGAAACCCCTGAAAAGGCAGTTTGGCAGTACCAGGGTCTGTGCTACAGACCACTGGGATCATGGGATTGTGCCAACTATGCCAGGATGGCATAGAGGGGGCAATTCCATGATCATAGACATGTTACATGGCCATATTCGGAGTTACCATTGTGAAGCTACACATAGGTAGTGACCTATATGTAGTGCACGCATGTAATGGTGTCCCCGCACTCACAAAGTCCGGGGAATTGGCCCTGAACAATGTGGGGGCACCTTGGCTAGTGCCAGGGTGCCCTCACACTAAGTAACTTTGCACCTAACCTTTACCAGGTAAAGGTTAGACATATAGGTGACTTATAAGTTACTTAAGTGCAGTGTAAAATGGCTGTGAAATAACGTGGACGTTATTTCACTCAGGCTGCAGTGGCAGGCCTGTGTAAGAATTGTCAGAGCTCCCTATGGGTGGCAAAAGAAATGCTGCAGCCCATAGGGATCTCCTGGAACCCCAATACCCTGGGTACCTTAGTACCATATACTAGGGAATTATAAGGGTGTTCCAGTAAGCCAATGTAAATTGGTAAAATTGGTCACTAGCCTGTTAGTGACAATTTGAAAGAAATGAGAGAGCATAACCACTGAGGTTCTGGTTAGCAGAGCCTCAATGAGACAGTTAGGCACCACACAGGGAACACATACATATAGGCCACAAACTTATGAGCACTGGGGTCCTGACTAGCAGGGTCCCAGTGACACATAACAAACATACTGAAAACATAGGGTTTTCACTATGAGCACTGGGCCCTGGCTAGCAGGATCCCAGTGAGACAGTGAAAACACCCTTACATACACTCACAAACAGGCCAAAAGTGGGGGTAACAAGGCTAGAAAGAGGCTACTTTCTCACACAACCCCCCCCAAACGAAGGACAATAAGGCTAACCTTGACCAGTTGAGACTTTATTGTCTAAGTGGTGATAAGTAGAGAGTAGCTCTGCAATAGACTGGTTACTCCCTTTATCATCCACTATATGGTTACTTCCCTGTGGGGATGTAAACCACCCTGTTTGAAGTTTTTTAGCTAAGCAACAATGTGAAGATGTATTTTCAGAGTTTCTATCAGTAAGTTTTAGTTTAGAGCAGTGGGAATTGTCCACTGAACCTATTTGTAGTGATGGAAATGCCAGACAGGGATGCTGTCTCAGAAAAGCCATAGCTGGGCAAAAACTTTGTCCATATGGCTGGAAGAGAGAACAGGGATGCTGTTTCTCTTGAGTTGGAGCAGGGCAGGGATGCTGTCCTATGAGCTCCACACTAGGGCAGGGATGCTGTCCTAAGTGTTGTGAGGCAGTGCATGGTTTCTGCACTAAAGTTTCTCTGGGAGGGTTGGAGGGATGCTCCATGTTAACTAAAATGGTGTTCTTTTTCTCACCAATGTTAGTTATCCCACAGAGAGGTACTTCTACCTCAGGGAGTCCAGCTTTGCCAGCTGATGATTCCCTTGGAACAGGTGCCACCCTAGGAGAGGTTTCTCCCACCACAGGAATGGTATCCTGAATGGTAGGGTGGTTAGGGGATACTGTGATACCATTTTTGCCTGTTGATGGAGAGGGATCCTCAGTTTTCAGGCCTTCTCTCCTTTGCTTTTTCATTTCAGTAGAAATGAGAGGGAACAATTCCTCAGGGATGCCCAGCATGGCTGCATGGGCATAAAACTCTACATCAGCCCAACCTGAGGCCTCTAGGTCATTACCTAAGAGACAGTCTACAGGTAAGCTAGGTGATACCACCACCTGCTTAGGGCCAGTAACTCCACCCCAACTAAACTGAATTATAGCTAAGGGAAGAAACTTAGTGGAGTTATGGACATCAATAATTTTATACTGTTGTCCAATGATGTGTTGTTTAGGATGCACTAGGTTTTCAGTCACCAAAGTGATACTGGCACCTGTGTCCCTGTAGGCCAAGGCCTCAACACCATTTATTGAAACTGTCTGCCTGTACTTATCCATTGTAAGGGGACAAGCAGCCAGTGTGGCAAGGCCAATGCCACTAGGTGTGACAGAAACTGTCTTGGGACTGACTACCCCAGTTTCTACTATGGACCCATAAGTGAACCCAACTACACCCTTAACTTGACTGTTGCCAGCAGTCCCACCACTAGTACCACTACTGCTAGGGGCACTAGAGCTTGATGTATTAGTGGTGGTAGGCTCAGGGGGTTTACCTGGACAGGACTTATCCCCTGGCCTATGGCCTCTGTTTTTACACACAAAGCACTAAGGCTTTTTAAATTGTGTAGGTTGAGAAGAAGAGGAAGAATTTGTTTTATCCCCACCCCCTGAAGAGTGTTTAAGATTTGAAGTGGGATCTTTGGTTTTACCCTTGTCCCCATGCTTATCTTGAGATTTTTCACCATCTTTCTTCTTATTGTTCTCTTTGTCACCCCCTGTATGAACTTTTCTGTTCACCCTTGTTCTGACCCATTTGTCTGCCTTCTTTCCCAATTCTTGGGGAGAGGTCAGATCAGAGTCTACCAGGTACTGGTGCAACAAATCAGACACACAATTATTAAGAATATGCTCTCTCAGGATCAAGTTATACAGGCTGTCATAATCAGTAACTTTACTGCCATGTAACCACCCCTCCAAGGCCTTCACTGAATGGTCAATGAAATCAACCCAGTCTTGTGAAGACTCCTTTTTGGTCTCTCTGAACTTTATCCTGTATTGTTCAGTGGTTAAGCCATAACCATCCAGGAGTGCATTCTTAAGAACTTTGTAATCATTAGCTTCATTTTCTTTTACAGTAAGGAGCCTATCCCTACCTTTTCCACTAAATGATAGCCATAGGATAGCAGCCCACTGCCTTTGAGGGACATCCTGTACAACACAGGCCCTCTCAAGTGCAGCAAACCACTTGTTAATGTCATCCCCCTCCTTATAAGGGGGAACTATCTTATGCAGATTCCTGGAATCATGCTCTTTTGCAGGATGACTATGGGGAATACTGCTGCTGCCACCATGGGTTTCTAAACCCAACTTCTGTCTTTCCTTCTCTAGTTCTAAAGACTGTCTATCCAAATCCAGCTGTTGCTTTTTAAGCTTCAGTCTGGTTTGTTCCACCCTCAACTTATTGAGTTCCCTCTCTAACAATCTGTCATCAGGGTTGGTGGGAGGGACATTCCTAGACACAGAAGTATGATGGGAATGAACAGAAGGAGACCTGTCCCTTACAGAGGGCACCCTAGCAGCTTGGCTGACAGTGTAATGTGAGAGCACATCATCTGTATGATGCGACTCCACCTCAGTACCAACTATGCTAGACTGTCTAGTAATGGGCAGGCTAAGAAGTTTCTTTCCTGAATCTTTTCCTGGGGGAGTCCCTGGATCAGATTGGGAACTATTAGCTACTTTTTCAACAGATGGGGCACTTTTAGCCTTATCTTGTTCTCTAAGCATGTTAAGTAATAATTCCAAGGAAGGATTCTTCCCTACACTCAAACCTCTCTCTATGCAGAGACTCCTTGCTCCTTTCCAGCTAAGGTGATCATATGCAAGTTTGGACAGATCAACATTTTGGCCTGTGCCAGACATTTTTAGAGAGAGTTAAAGTGATAGAAAAAGAGAAAAAAAGTTTGTCAGAGCTTTTTAGAAAGACAGAAAAAAAAACTTTTTAAACTTTTAAGAACTTTTTGAAAGTTTAGAAGTACTTTTCAGCACTTTAGAAAAGAGTGAAAAGAGGAAATGCAAACTTTTTAGTTATGTGTACACACACTGAACTTGTTTTGTATATTTTTCTCTTATGAAAAGTACAATGACAAGAGTGGTAAGTAGTCTCAAAGCACTTATCCCACCGCTGCACAACCAATGTAGGAGGCTGGACTGGCTTGTAGTGAGTACCAAGGGGTACTTGCACCTTGCACCAGGCCCAGTTATCCCTTATTAGTGTATAGGGTATCTAGCAGCATAGGCTGATAGATAATGGTAGCTTAGCAGAGCAGCTTAGGCTGAACTAGGAGACGAGTGAAGCTCCTACAGTACCACTTAGTGTCATATGCCCAATATCATAAGAAAACACAATACACAGTTATGCTAAAAATAAAGGTACTTTATTTTTATGACAATATGCCAAAGTATCTCAGAGTGTACCCTCAGTGAGAGGATAGGAAATATACACAAGATATATGTACACAATACCAAAAATATGCAGTATAGTCTTAGAAAACAGTGCAAACAATGTATAGTTACAATAGGATGCAATGGGGACACATAGGGATAGGGGCAACACAAACCATATACTCCAAAAGTGGAATGCGAACCACGAATGGACCCCAAACCTATGTGACCTTGTAGAGGGTCGCTGGGACTAGTAGAAAATAGTGAGGGTTAGAAAAATAGCCCACCCCAAGACCCTGAAAAGTGAGTGCAAAGTGCACTAAAGTTCCCCAAAGGACATAGAAGTTGTGAAAGGGGAATTCTGCAGGAAAGACACAAACCAGCAATGCAACAACAATGGATTTCCAGTCGAGGGTACCTGTGGAACAAGGGGACCAAGTCCAAAAGTCACAAGCAAGTCGGAGATGGGCAGATGCCCAGGAAATGCCAGCTGTGGGTGCAAAGAAGCTTCTACTGGACAGAAGAAGCTTAGGTTTCTGCAAGAACGACAAGGGCTAGAGACTTCCCCTTTGGAGGACGGATCCATCACGCCGTGGAGAGTCGTGCAGAAGTGTTTTCCCGCCGAAAGACCGCCAACAAGCCTTGCTAGCTGCAAATCGTGCAGTAAGCGTTTTTGGATGCTGCTGTGGCCCAGGAGGGACCAGGATGTCGCAAATTGCGTCAGGAGACAGAGGGGACGTCGAGCAAGACAAGGAGCCCTCTCAGCAGCAGGTAGCTCCCGGAGAAGTGCCAGAAACAGGCACTACAAGGATGCGTGAAACGGTGCTCACCCGAAGTCGCACAAAGGAGTCCCACGTCGCCGGAGAACAACTTAGGAGGTTGTGCAATGCAGGTTAGAGTGCCGTGGACCCAGGCTGGACTGTGCACAAAGGATTTCCGCCGGAAGTGCACGGAGGCCGGAGTAGCTGCAAAAGTCGCGGTTCCAAGCAATGCAGTCTGGCGTGGGGAGGCAAGGACTTACCTCCACCAAACTTGGACTGAAGAGTCACTGGACTGTGGGAGTCACCTGGACAGAGTTGCTGGATTCAAGGGACCTCGCTCGTCGTGCTGAGAGGAGACCCAAGGTAACGGTGATGCAGTTCTTTGGTGCCTGCGGTTGCAGGGGGACGATTCCGTCGACCCACGGGAGATTTCTTCAGAGCTTCTAGTGCAGAGAGGAGGCAGACTACCCCCACAGCATGCACCACCAGAAAACAGTCGAGAAGGCGGCAGGATCAGCGTTACAGAGTTGCAGTAGTCGTCTTTGCTACTATGTTGCAGTTTTGCAGGCTTCCAGCGCGGTCAGCAGTCGATTCCTTGGCAGAAGGTGAAGAGAGAGATGCAGAGGAACTCGGATGAGCTCTTGCATTCGTTATCTAATGTTTCCCCAGAGACAGAGACCCTAAATAGCCAGAAAAGAGGGTTTGGCTACCTAGGAGAGAGGATAGGCTAGCAACACCTGAAGGAGCCTATCAGAAGGAGTCTCTGACGTCACCTGGTGGCACTGGCCACTCAGAGCAGTCCAGTGTGCCAGCAGCACCTCTGTTTCCAAGATGGCAGAGGTCTGGAGCACACTGGAGGAGCTCTGGACACCTCCCAGGGGAGGTGCAGGTTAGGGGAGTGGTCACTCCCCTTTCCTTTGTCCAGTTTCGCGCCAGAGCAGGGCTAAGGGGTCCCTGAACCGGTGTAGACTGGCTTATGCAGAAATGGGCACCAAATGTGCCCATGAAAGCATTTCCAGAGGCTGGGGGAGGCTACTCCTCCCCTGCCTTCACACCATTTTCCAAAGGGAGAGGGTGTAACACCCTTTCTCAGAGGAAGTTCTTTGTTCTGCCATCCTGGGCCAGGCCTGGCTGGACCCCAGGAGGGCAGAAGCCTGTCTGAGGGGTTGGCAGCAGCAGCAGCTGCAGTGAAACCCCTGAAAAGGCAGTTTGGCAGTACCAGGGTCTGTGCTACAGACCACTGGGATCATGGGATTGTGCCAACTATGCCAGGATGGCATAGAGGGGGCAATTCCATGATCATAGACATGTTACATGGCCATATTCGGAGTTACCATTGTGAAGCTACACATAGGTAGTGACCTATATGTAGTGCACGCATGTAATGGTGTCCCCGCACTCACAAAGTCCGGGGAATTGGCCCTGAACAATGTGGGGGCACCTTGGCTAGTGCCAGGGTGCCCTCACACTAAGTAACTTTGCACCTAACCTTTACCAGGTAAAGGTTAGACATATAGGTGACTTATAAGTTACTTAAGTGCAGTGTAAAATGGCTGTGAAATAACGTGGACGTTATTTCACTCAGGCTGCAGTGGCAGGCCTGTGTAAGAATTGTCAGAGCTCCCTATGGGTGGCAAAAGAAATGCTGCAGCCCATAGGGATCTCCTGGAACCCCAATACCCTGGGTACCTTAGTACCATATACTAGGGAATTATAAGGGTGTTCCAGTAAGCCAATGTAAATTGGTAAAATTGGTCACTAGCCTGTTAGTGACAATTTGAAAGAAATGAGAGAGCATAACCACTGAGGTTCTGGTTAGCAGAGCCTCAATGAGACAGTTAGGCACCACACAGGGAACACATACATATAGGCCACAAACTTATGAGCACTGGGGTCCTGACTAGCAGGGTCCCAGTGACACATAACAAACATACTGAAAACATAGGGTTTTCACTATGAGCACTGGGCCCTGGCTAGCAGGATCCCAGTGAGACAGTGAAAACACCCTTACATACACTCACAAACAGGCCAAAAGTGGGGGTAACAAGGCTAGAAAGAGGCTACTTTCTCACACAACCCCCCCCAAACGAAGGACAATAAGGCTAACCTTGACCAGTTGAGACTTTATTGTCTAAGTGGTGATAAGTAGAGAGTAGCTCTGCAATAGACTGGTTACTCCCTTTATCATCCACTATATGGTTACTTCCCTGTGGGGATGTAAACCACCCTGTTTGAAGTTTTTTAGCTAAGCAACAATGTGAAGATGTATTTTCAGAGTTTCTATCAGTAAGTTTTAGTTTAGAGCAGTGGGAATTGTCCACTGAACCTATTTGTAGTGATGGAAATGTCAGACAGGGATGCTTTCTCAGAAAAGCCATAGCTGGGCAAAAACTTTGTCCATATGGCTGGAAGAGAGAACAGGGATGCTCTTTCTCTTGAGTTGGAGCAGGGCAGGGATGCTGTCCTATGAGCTCCACACTAGGGCAGGGATGCTGTCCTAAGTGTTGTGAGGCAGTGCAGGGTTTCTGCACTAAAGTTTCTCTGGGAGGGTTGGAGGGATGCTCCATGTTAACTAAAATGGTGTTCTTTTTCTCACCATTGTTAGTTATCCCACAGAGAGGTACTTCTACCTCAGGGAGTCCAGCTTTGCCAGCTGATGATTCCCTTGGAACAGGTGCCACCCTAGGAGAGGTTTCTCCCACCACAGGAATGGTATCCTGAATGGTAGGGTGGTTAGGGGATACTGTGATACCCTTTTTGCCTGTTGATGGAGAGGGATCCTCAGTTTTCAGGCCTTCTCTCCTTTGCTTTTTCATTTCAGTAGAAATGAGAGGGAACAATTCCTCAGGGATGCCCAGCATGGCTGCATGGGCATAAAACTCTACATCAGCCCAACCTGAGGCCTCTAGGTCATTACCTAAGAGACAGTCTACAGGTAAGCTAGGTGATACCACCACCTGCTTAGGGCCAGTAACTCCACCCCAACTAAACTGAATTATAGCTAAGGGAAGAAACTTAGTGGAGTTATGGACATCAATAATTTTATACTGTTGTCCAATGATGTGTTGTTCAGGATGCACTAGGTTTTCAGTCACCAAAGTGATACTGGCACCTGTGTCCCTGTAGGCCAAGGCCTCAACACCATTTATTGAAACTGTCTGCCTGTACTTATCCATTGTAAGGGGACAAGCAGCCAGTGTGGCAAGGCCAATGCCACTAGGTGTGACAGAAACTGTCTTGGGACTGACTACCCCAGTTTCTACTATGGACCCATAAGTGAACCCAACTACACCCTTAACTTGACTGTTGCCAGCAGTCCCACCACTAGTACCACTACTGCTAGGGGCACTAGAGCTTGATGTATTAGTGGTGGTAGGCTCAGGGGGTTTACCTGGACAGGACTTATCCCCTGGCCTATGGCCTCTGTTTTTACACACAAAGCACTAAGGCTTTTTAAATTGTGTAGGTTGAGAAGAAGAGGAAGAATTTGTTTTATCCCCACCCCCTGAAGAGTGTTTAAGATTTGAAGTGGGATCTTTGGTTTTACCCTTGTCCCCATGCTTATCTTGAGATTTTTCACCATCTTTCTTCTTATTGTTCTCTTTGTCACCCCCGTATGAACTTTTCTGTTCACCCTTGTTCTGACCCATTTGTCTGCCTTCTTTCCCAATTCTTGGGGAGAGGTCAGATCAGAGTCTACCAGGTACTGGTGCAACAAATCAGACACACAATTATTAAGAATATGCTCTCTCAGGATCAAGTTATACAGGCTGTCATAATCAGTAACTTTACTGCCATGTAACCACCCCTCCAAGGCCTTCACTGAATGGTCAATGAAATCAACCCAGTCTTGTGAAGACTCCTTTTTGGTCTCTCTGAACTTTATCCTGTATTGTTCAGTGGTTAAGCCATAACCATCCAGGAGTGCATTCTTAAGAACTTTGTAATCATTAGCTTCATTTTCTTTTACAGTAAGGAGCCTATCCCTACCTTTTCCACTAAATGATAGCCATAGGATAGCAGCCCACTGCCTTTGAGGGACATCCTGTACAACACAGGCCCTCTCAAGTGCAGCAAACCACTTGTTAATGTCATCCCCCTCCTTATAAGGGGGAACTATCTTATGCAGATTCCTGGAATCATGCTCTTTTGCAGGATGACTATGGGGAATACTGCTGCTGCCACCATGGGTTTCTAAACCCAACTTCTGTCTTTCCTTCTCTAGTTCTAAAGACTGTCTATCCAAATCCAGCTGTTGCTTTTTAAGCTTCAGTCTGGTTTGTTCCACCCTCAACTTATTGAGTTCCCTCTCTAACAATCTGTCATCAGGGTTGGTGGGAGGGACATTCCTAGACACAGAAGTATGATGGGAATGAACAGAAGGAGACCTGTCCCTTACAGAGGGCACCCTAGCAGCTTGGCTGACAGTGTAATGTGAGAGCACATCATCTGTATGATGTGACTCCACCTCAGTACCAACTATGCTAGACTGTCTAGTAATGGGCAGGCTAAGAAGTTTCTTTCCTGAATCTTTTCCTGGGGAAGTCCCTGGATCAGATTGGGAACCATTAGCTACTTTTTCAACAGATGGGGCACTTTTAGCCTTATCTTGTTCTCTAAGCATGTTAAGTAACAATTCCAAGGAAGGATTCTTCCCTACACTCAAACCTCTCTCTATGCAGAGACTCCTTGCTCCTTTCCAGCTAAGGTGATCATATGCAAGTTTGGACGGATCAACATTTTGGCCTGTGCCAGACATTTTTAGAGAGAGTTAAAGTGATAGAAAAAGAGAAAAAAAGTTTGTCAGAGCTTTTTAGAAAGACAGAAAAAAAAACTTTTTAAACTTTTAAGAACTTTTTGAAAGTTTAGAAGTACTTTTCAGCACTTTAGAAGAGTGAAAAGAGGAAATGCAAACTTTTTAGTTATGTGTACACACACTGAACTTGTTTTGTATATTTTTCTCTTATGAAAAGTACAATGACAAGAGTGGTAAGTAGTCTCAAAGCACTTATCCCACCGCTGCACAACCAATGTAGGAGGCTGGACTGGCTTGTAGTGAGTACCAAGGGGTACTTGCACCTTGCACCAGGCCCAGTTATCCCTTATTAGTGTCTAGGGTGTCTAGCAGCATAGGCTGATAGATAATGGTAGCTTAGCAGAGCAGCTTAGGCTGAACTAGGAGACGAGTGAAGCTCCTACAGTACCACTTAGTGTCATATGCCCAATATCATAAGAAAACACAATACACAGTTATGCTAAAAATAAAGGTACTTTATTTTTATGACAATATGCCAAAGTATCTCAGAGTGTACCCTCAGTGAGAGGATAGGAAATATACACAAGATATATGTACACAATACCAAAAATATGCAGTATAGTCTTAGAAAACAGTGCAAACAATGTATAGTTACAATAGGATGCAATGGGGACACATAGGGATAGGGGCAACACAAACCATATACTCCAAAAGTGGAATGCGAACCACGAATGGACCCCAAACCTATGTGACCTTGTAGAGGGTCGCTGGGACTAGTAGAAAATAGTGAGGGTTAGAAAAATAGCCCACCCCAAGACCCTGAAAAGTGAGTGCAAAGTGCACTAAAGTTCCCCAAAGGACATAGAAGTTGTGAAAGGGGAATTCTGCAGGAAAGACACAAACCAGCAATGCAACAACAATGGATTTCCAGTCGAGGGTACCTGTGGAACAAGGGGACCAAGTCCAAAAGTCACAAGCAAGTCGGAGATGGGCAGATGCCCAGGAAATGCCAGCTGTGGGTGCAAAGAAGCTTCTACTGGACAGAAGAAGCTTAGGTTTCTGCAAGAACGACAAGGGCTAGAGACTTCCCCTTTGGAGGACGGATCCATCACGCCGTGGAGAGTCGTGCAGAAGTGTTTTCCCGCCGAAAGACCGCCAACAAGCCTTGCTAGCTGCAAATCGTGCAGTAAGCGTTTTTGGATGCTGCTGTGGCCCAGGAGGGACCAGGATGTCGCAAATTGCGTCAGGAGACAGAGGGGACGTCGAGCAAGACAAGGAGCCCTCTCAGCAGCAGGTAGCTCCCGGAGAAGTGCCAGAAACAGGCACTACAAGGATGCGTGAAATGGTGCTCACCCGAAGTCGCACAAAGGAGTCCCACGACGCCGGAGAACAACTTAGGAGGTCGTGCAATGCAGGTTAGAGTGCCGTGGACCCAGGCTGGACTGTGCACAAAGGATTTCCGCCAGAAGTGCACGGAGGCCGGAGTAGCTGCAAAAGTCGCGGTTCCAAGCAATGCAGTCTGGCGTGGGGAGGCAAGGACTTACCTCCACCAAACTTGGACTGAAGAGTCACTGGACTGTGGGAGTCACTTGGACAGAGTTGCTGGATTCAAGGGACCTCGCTCGTCATGCTGAGAGGAGACCCAAGGTACCGGTGATGCAGTTCTTTGGTGCCTGCGGTTGCAGGGGGACGATTCCGTCGACCCACGGGAGATTTCTTCGGAGCTTCTAGTGCAGAGAGGAGGAAGACTACCCCCACAGCATGCACCACCAGGAAAACAGTCGAGAAGGCGGCACGATCAGCGTTACAGAGTTACAGTAGTCGTCTTTGCTACTATGTTGCAGTTTTGCAGGCTTCCAGCGCGGTCAGCAGTCGATTCCTTGGCAGAAGGTGAAGAGAGAGATGCAGAGGAACTCGGATGAGCTCTTGTATTCGTTATCTAATGTTTCCCCAGAGACAGAGACCCTAAATAGCCAGAAAAGAGGGTTTGGCTACCTAGGAGAGAGGATAGGCTAGCAACACCTGAAGGAGCCTATCAGAAGGAGTCTCTGACGTCACCTGGTGGCACTGGCCACTCAGAGCAGTCCAGTGTGCCAGAAGCACCTCTGTTTCCAAGATGGCAGAGGTCTGGAGCACACTGGAGGAGCTCTGGATACCTCCCAGGGGAGGTGCAGGTCAGGGGTGTGGGCACTCCCCTTTCCTTTGTCCAGTTTCGCGCCAGAGCAGGGCTAAGGGGTCCCTGAACCGGTGTAGACTGGCTTATGCAGAAATGGGCACCAAATGTGCCCATGAAAGCATTTCCAGAGGCTGGGGGAGGCTACTCCTCCCCTGCCTTCACACCATTTTCCAAAGGGAGAGGGTGTAACACCCTCTCTCAGAGGAAGTTCTTTGTTCTGCCATCCTGGGCCAGGCCTGGCTGGACCCCAGGAGGGCAGAAGCCTGTCTGAGGGGTTGGCAGCAGCAGCAGCTGCAGTGAAACCCCTGAAAAGGCAGTTTGGCAGTACCAGGGTCTGTGCTACAGACCACTGGGATCATGGGATTGTGCCAACTATGCCAGGATGGCATAGAGGGGGCAATTCCATGATCATAGACATGTTACATGGCCATATTCGGAGTTACCATTGTGAAGCTACATATAGGTAGTGACCTATATGTAGTGCACGCGTGTAATGGTGTCCCCGCACTCACAAAGTCCGGGGAATTGGCCCTGAACAATGTGGGGGCACCTTGGCTAGTGCCAGGGTGCCCTCACACTAAGTAACTTTGCACCTAACCTTTACCAGGTAAAGGTTAGACATATAGGTGACTTATAAGTTACTTAAGTGCAGTGTAAAATGGCTGTAAAATAACGTGGACGTTATTTCACTCAGGCTGCAGTGGCAGGCCTGTGTAAGAATTGTCAGAGCTCCCTATGGGTGGCAAAAAAAAAATGCTGCAGCCCATAGGGATCTCCTGGAACCCCAATACCCTGGGTACCTTAGTACCATATACTAGGGAATTATAAGGGTGTTCCAGTAAGCCAATGTAAATTGGTAAAATTGGTCACTAGCCTGTTAGTGACAATTTGAAAGAAATGAGAGATCATAACCACTGAGGTTCTGGTTAGCAGAGCCTCAGTGAGACAGTTAGGCACCACACAGGGAACACATACATATAGGCCACAAACTTATGAGCACTGGGGTCCTGACTAGCAGGGTCCCAGTGACACATAACAAACATACTGAAAACATAGGGTTTTCACTATGAGCACTGGGCCCTGGCTAGCAGGATCCCAGTGAGACAGTGAAAACACCCTTACATACACTCACAAACAGGCCAAAAGTGGGGGTAACAAGGCTAGAAAGAGGCTACTTTCTCACATTGAGTCCATTTCTTCAATACGCCTTGAGTACATGCCAAGAAGATAAAGTCAGTCTTAGATTACTCTGTAACCACTGTTCACACATCCAGGCCAGCATGTGATCATAATGGCTTATTGATGCTCTGCAACTTGACATCATAAGTGTTTGCTATAAAGATGAGGATGGTATAAGGTTGACCACTGGACATGTCTACATGGTAGGAATTTGGGAAGGGATGCAACTATTCCCCGCTTTACCATAAGTACTCTAACAAAAAGGATGCAAATTCCGCAAATATGGCACCATCTATCTGGTGATTTATCAAAGAAGTTGAAGAAGTAGAGGGTGTTTGTTACACGTGGCTGTGAAGTCAATTAAAATCAATATGGCCGGATCTTAATCATCTATCAGGCCAAAGAGGTTTTCAGCGAAAGCCATCAATGTTGCTGACTCTCTTGCAAGCCAAGGCCCAAAACCATGCCGACTGCCTTAGAGGGGCCCAGGTGTCTCAGAATGTGCCTGATTTTCAGAGAAGGGAGTTGACCCTTTAAAAAAGTAATCATAATGGCTGTCAAAGTTTTTGAGTTATAGATTTCTAAAGGTATGTGTTAATCCAGTAGATCACTGTGCCTGTCTCAAGACTGCCTCTTCAAAATTTGAATATATAATTATTTTTTTGAGTAGTGTGTATGTAAGCATAGGAGCTGATAGAATAAAGTTCTTGCAGAACTACAAATCATGAAAAGAGCAAAGAAAGAGTTGTGGAATGAAAAGCAATGATGGTCATGGAGTTTGACCACTGAGTTCATAAGGGTCCATGATCGAGAGGTTTGCTGCGATAGCTACAAATCATTTAGTGTGGCGATCAATGAAAGGTTGTAGTTTTGATGAAAATTGGGGGAAAATAACACTGGACTAAGGTGTAAAATTATTGACATTTAGGCTAAGGGTAATTAAAATGAAAATAATTGATGCACATCATGAAATAGTCAGGATTAACTCAACATGCTTTGTGGAGGTACGTAGAAACCACTCAGATTTTCTGGCTAGCGCATGGGGGGCGGGGTCAGAAGTACGCAGTACCCAAGACCTGCCGTCTTCACCTGAATGCTTCTCAACCACTGAATATGTGACACGATCAACAAGACCTACTGGGTAATGTGACAGACGCTCCTCTTTTCCCATCGCTCTGCTGACAAGCACTATAAGGTGCCTCCTGCACTCCCTACCTTCACAGGGACTGTCTCGCTGCCCTCCCAGCATTGTCTCAAGGACTTGGAACTGTGGGCTGGGGAGACCAGTTCACCCTGAATAGTCACCAGGATAGGTTGTCCATCCTATAATCATCTCATCGTGCAGCTACATCAATAGCAAAGCCTGTGGTGCCCGGTGCTGATAAAGATATGAAGGCCAAGAAAAGAAGCAAGAAAGTATTTGGGTCAAGTCCTTTACCTGTCTCTGGATCCAAGAACTCTGACGACAGGGAGTCTCCAGTGTAGTAACGTTGATTCATTGACATGTTCTATAATCACTTGTCCTCTGGTGGTTGTGTAGTTCTGATGGGCATATTTCTAAGCGAGGCAGTAACTCTAGTACCCCATTATTAATTCTGAAGCCATGCTTATACTGGTCTAAAACTCTGATTTAGATTATCATTAATGGTTAGATGCTCTCATTTACATTTTTCTGTGCAATATTAGTAAATTGTATCACTGTGTTCTTTACTGGGCCAGTAACTCTTTTACACAAGTACTTTGCTAGGCCAGTAACTCTGATGTTCGTATTTTCTCATGGTCCTGCAATGTTGTTAGGCATAGTAAAGTTACTTAATATACATTTGGTAGGCTAGTGACTAAAGGGAAATGTTGACCTGTGTGACTGTAACAGATGAGCATCGCATTTTCTCTGATGTGTGAGTTATACTGGCTGACGTAATCTACTGGGGCAATCCTTCTGATGGGTGCACAGTATGAATGGAAAGTTTTCTAGTGGTTATGTTATAGTGATTTGTAGAGAACACTATCACAGGGGAAGGTCTTCTGGTGCTCAGCAGGGGTGAGTCTAGCCACACCTAGGCCCTAGTGGGACTACTTGAATAGCCAAGTCTTGAGCTTCTGTGAGAGGAGGCTCCTATGTGTAGGGCCAGACCATTCCATGCTTTAGGAGTGACATAGGAGAATAGGAGAAAGTTTGATCACCAGATTGGGTTTTCCTTACACGTGAGATTTATGTAAGTAGTAGTCCGGATGAGCAGAGGTGTCTGGAAGGTTTGTGAAAGCAGATGCGATTGTTGAGGTATGCTGTGACATTGGCCAGTACATTTCAATTATATTTCCAGTTTAAGTAAATCTGACGAACAAGTTTTTTTACTGTGCCAGGAACTCTGTTGGGTGTGTTCTACAGTGAAAAACACAAAGGACATAGCTTGAATGCTTGCAAAAATCTCAGCTTGGTGTCAGTCTAGAGTTGCCTGTGTACCCGGTCGCAAGAGACCTGGCCTTGCAGTTTGGGCTGGATTATTCCTATTAGAGCAGAACCTAGGCTGCTTTGGATATGGCTGGTCTCCATCTGAAGTGGCATGGTGGGACAAAAACAATGGATTGGAATGTGGCCACGTCACTGGCAGAGGCCTGTGCAAGCACGCCACCCTTCTCCTCTGGATTTTCCTCATTGTGTTAGAATGGGAAACTAACCCTGATAGACATGCTTTTGCTGGGCGAGTAACTCTTATGTTCATACTTTCTAGTGGACTAGCAGCTGTGATGTCATGTTCGCTGTCTGTGTTGTAACTTTCACAGGGCCCCCATCACCTGAATTCCCCAAATAAATCAGGTTTCCAAGCAGCAGCATCCCCATTGTAGGTGGCAGCAGAGATTGGCAAGGAGATAAAAAATGCGCAAACTTTCCGTAATATAAATAGATTACAAGGCAGGAAATGATCGTTAAATGTCCTTTGTGAAGGTGGGGCCTCTGCAGCCTTCTCCGTCAGTCCCCAGGACTGGAGAAGTATTTTTCATCAGACAAAGGCCTCCATTAAGCCAAAAAGCAATAGCCACAACTCCTTCATCACTGTCAGAGCTAATGCCAGGTTTGTCCTAGTCTGGGCCTGAGATCTGATGGCTTTATAAGCCATTTCCTTCATTACTGTTATCAATATTATTCTTTGCAGATCCCAGTATAACAAGCAAAGCTCTGCAATAAATACTCGGCGTGGCCTGCCGTGACTCAGATGTATCTACCCGGAGGGGAGTGGGTTTACACAAACCGAGGGCGGGTTATAGAGAGCAAATAAACAGAGCTCCCAATCCAGGGCATGCAAAGAAAATGCTTCTTAAATTGCAGAGCATGATAACTCGGCAACGGCACTGGGATTAAAAGCAGACAAAAGAAAAGCAGCTGGAAATGTTTTCTTGTCTCTCCTGAAGAATTGATGTTTCACCGGCTCCATCAGGACCCCTTTGACCCCCTCCCTGCCCGACCATAGTCACAGCTGTACTGCCTTTCAGGCCCTTGCTACTTAGGAGCTGACTGGATTGTATGTTAATCTCTGAACTCTCCCAGCATTCCTTTCAGCCACAGTGACAGGAAGGTCAGGGGTGTGTCTCTCAGTGACAGGCAGGCCCCCAACCGCCTATCAACTGTCTGAGCGTCAAGAAGATGCTATTCAGCCAGTCCTGGTTTTTGAGCCAACAGCACTAAGTATCATGGTACTTGTAGGCTTGAATGAGAAGAGATCTACGAAACATAGCATCTTTAGTGCTGTTGACTCCGAAAACAGAAGTAGCTGAAAGCCACCATCACAAAATTAGAAAAGTTTATATATATATATATATATATATATATATATATATATATATATATATATTCAATGAATAAAGCAAAGGTTACGGAGACGTTATAGCTAAGTTGGTGTTTTACCCACACAAAACCATAGAAATTCAGCAGTTATAGTTATAGTTATACTTATGTTAAGAAACTAAAGCTCGTTGATGAGTTACTTCCCAGCAGTAGTTATAGATTCCACAGATAAGAATAACTGTAACTGATGAATTTCTATGGTTTGTATCAAAAGTCAACCTCACTCTAACATCCCTGTAACGTTTGTTTTTTTCATTGAATTTCTATAGTTTTTGAATACATATGTTAATATTTCTGACAGGTTGCCGCCAGCCAATCAGGGCCTTACTTTTTCTCTGAATCCGCGAAGGATCCCAGTAGGATCCAAGAAGGATCTGAGGAGGAGCTGTATCCCTATATATACAGGTTTGGTTTTCATTTAATAACTAGAAAACTGCTGAATGGATTTACACCAAATCACAAAAAGGCCTCTTTCTGGACCAAGGGCTAGCTTCCTGCCAAATTTGGTGTAAATCTGTCTACCGGTTCGGGCTGTAGTCGTGTTCAAAATCCCTATGGCGAAAACATGTTTTGTCCTCTCCCTTTTTTCTCAGCCCTCGCTTAACGGATCACCCCAAACCTTTCTAGACAGCAGCTGAATTGTCAGTGTCCAATTTTTGGAGAGAATTTTGTGAAGATTCACTTTGCTAAGTTCAGCTTCGGTTTTGAACGTTTCAGGGTGATCTGTCAAGCGGGGGCTGAGAAAAATGGAGGGTTCCAAAACACGTTTTCCCCATTCATTTTTCCATAGGACCTTTAGACACGCCAAAAGCCCAAACCCCTGAACAGAATTACACCAGATTTGGCACGAACGTAGATTATGTTACGCAGATCATGCTTTTTGTGGTTTGGTGTAAATCCGTTCAGTAGTTTTGGAGTAATTTGAGGCCAAAAGATATACATATGAGGATGCAGATCCTCCGCGGATCGATCTGCTAATCCATGCGCCAAAAGCCGCAACCTGACAGAAAAGTTGTGGCCACCATTTTGTTTGCCGCATTGGCTCAGGGGTGGGAAAAGGAGAGAGAAAAAACACATAAGGGGCAGGATATAGGTATCCTGACCCCATAGAACATATAGAGGGGTCCTTGTGGACAAAATTGCCCAATTTTATTTTCAGCTGATTTGCCGATCTGTGGATCCACGTATCCTGGATTCACAAATCCACTTAAATCCAGAGAAAAATTGGGAAAAAAAACACCCACTGTATCCAAACTCACTCTGCGCAAGGCTAAAGGCCGTGCGCAGCTTGGGTGCATGCAGGAGAGGTTGGCCGCCAAGCACGGCGCTGCTTATATTTGACATCTGTTTATGGTTAAAAAAAAAAAAGAAATTCACTGAAAAAACTAAGGTTACAGGAATGTTATAGTTAGGTTCTGAATTTACTTGCACAAAACCTTAGAAATTCAACAGTTATAGCTAGAGTTATTTCAAGAAACTATACCTCGCACCTGAAGGTAACTATAACTCGCGCCTTCGTCATGCGCAGCTAATTACTTCACATTTTAAATCACTGATGACACCTTCTTTGGCATCTTTGATATTATCACTGCAACTTTTGCAATAAAATTATTGATCAGAAAACTGTAACTGATATACTACCCGAGATTTCTAAGAACTGATAAAGAGATGTCTCCTTTTAGCACAACTCTTACAACTCTTGCCAAGTGAGTTTTTGCAATTGTAGGAAATCGATTGATCAATTCGCTTGGCAGGTTTTCTTGGGTGGTATTTAGCTTTGATAATGGCCATCGAAAGTGCTGTGTTGAGAATGGAAGACAGCTTTCTGACGGGCGGTCAATAACTTACTACAGGTTAATAATACTAGCCACAGTGGGGTGCTGCAGGTAAAAAGGTAAAACCTTTAATCAAGAACTTCCTGTGAAACAATGACCTTGCCTCAAGTCCATCTGGCCACTAACTACTCAAACTACAGAACCTCCACCTTCAACATTCTGTGGGAACCAGAAAAGGTGAGGAGAGAAGAACATAAAATTGGATGCTCCAGGAGAAGGGGGAGAGACGATTCAAGAATATAATACATCCTCTCCCTTTAACATACTCAAAAGAACATACTTTTAGCCCTATGTAAATCTCTAAGATGGCGTCCTTTCACATCATGTGTATCGACCAAGTACACAGCTAAGGGCCAGACGTATGACCTTTTGTTTTGCGACTCGCAATTTGTGATCCGTTTGGGAATCGCAAATTGTGAGTCACAAAATGTACAACAATGTTGAGCACACTGTTTGCGATTCCCAATGGGGTCGCAAATGACCTACCTCATCAATATTCATGAGGTATGTCTGAAGTTGCGACCCCATTGGGAATGGCCACACTCACAGAGATGGTGTCCTCCTGGGGACAGCAGACCACCATGTCTGTGACTGCATTTTAAATAAAGTAGTTTTTTAAAAAACGCAGTCTGTTTTCCTTAAAGGAAAACAGGATGCATTTTAAAAAGAAAAATGAAAAAATATTTTTGCATTCATTCACAAAGGGGAACCCCTACCCTTTTGAGAATAGGTTAGCACCAATTTGAAATTGGTGTTAAATGCGATTGTTTTGCGGCCACATTCATGGTCATAAAACAATCACACATATCATTGAGATTCGGTATTAGGAAGAGGCGCCCTGAACACTTCCTAATACTGAATCGCAAAACTTGAATTGCGATTCGGTAACAAGTTACAGCATCACAATTTGGGCTTTGTACATCAGAAAAAAAACATTTTTCTAATCGCAAACGGGCCAATTCTGCGAATCGCTGGACTAGAAAAATGCTTTGTACATGTGGCCCTTAATCTTAAAAGGAAGTTGACTGGTCTCTGAGTCTAGTAGCAGACGTGTTGGTGGATTTGTAGCCTATTCAGTATCACATTGTACATGATTTGAAGCAAGGGAGTAGCCAGAAAAACAAAATACCCCCACTTAAACCACATCCAAAATGGCAATAAGCAAGTGAGTTACCAATCCCTACAGGTTTTCAGGGAGAGCTCGCCCTCAGGGAGTTCTGAAATATCCTTCCTGCCACTATTTCTCTTTCAGTGTTTTTCATCCTTTCCTTTCCTTGATATGTATTTCTATCTCTTTACGTACTTCTTTTACATTCTTTGCCACTTTTCTTTTTATCCTTTATTCTTTCCTATTTGTTCATCCATCCTTTCTTCTCTGCTGCTGTCTTTATTCCTTCTCCATCCATACATATATACATTCATGCTCCTGCCCTTGTATCTCTCTCTCTCTCTCTTTCCCGCTCTTTCTCTCTCTCCATGCATCCTGTATTCTTTCTTTAAATCCTTTTTCTTATCAGTTTCTTTATCCATTTATCCTTCTATATATTAATCCATTGATCTTCATTTATTCTCTCCATCCTTCAGCCCATCCAACCATTCATCCATGTATCTCTCTTCATTTATTTCCCATTCCATACCTCCCTCCACTCTTCTCTCAGCCCCCCTTCTCTTCCCTCCATGCTGTCTTGTGTCACTTCCTACCCCGCCTACAACCCGTTTTTTTCTGCTCTTCTACAGTGGTATTTATTAGTTTCATTTCGGAAACTAGGACTCTCTGATCAAACTAAAGTAAACTAGAAACAAACAATAAAATGTTTCATGTTAATCAGAACTGTTCAGTGGCACCCAGCCCCACTTATGCTGCTAAAGTGGGGGGAGGGGGTTGGTGATGCACCTGATTTAAAGGGTATCCTGGGACTGCACTGGAAAGCTCAGTTGCAATCACATTATTGGCCCTTGATGGGGAATATCCAACTGGTGGCCAGTCTCATCAACTGGCAGCAGATTCACTTCTGTCCTAGAATGAGTGTCATAAGGGTCCTCATACTCTAAATACTTTACAGCCCTCCTCTTGCTCCAACATTTTCCACCCAGGTCAAAAGGATTTGATAGTTGGACAACTTTCCATAAATGTACAACCTCCGAGCTTGATCCCATACGTCAGCGCCTGACGTTCTTCTTCTGTGACTCAGAGGCCGAGGGAAATCACTATTTTGTGAACAGATGCATTCACATAGGTCTAACTCCCTGCTAACTTATCTTATTTATGGGAAGACATAAGATACCAGAAACATTTATAATTTCATAGGTTTATTCTTGCAATTTGGAGCAGGACAGGAAATACTCACAGTGACAGACAACTCATTGATGGGAGCAACAGTTTTAATCAATGGATTATGTTCTCTTTTTTATGCAAATTTGCTTCTCAAAGTGCCTGAAATATTTGGTGACCCCGACGCATGCTAGAAGTTCCATATAAATATCTACATATTTGTGCTCCATTATATTTAGAACTCTGGAAGCAAATGCTACATTCCATTGGTCTGGCCTCTGAAAATGAAACAAAATAGTTCCAAGGCCATACGTACTGGCATCCACAGTCATGATGCATATTTTGCCAAGATAGAAGGGTTTCAGCGTGAGAGCAAAGACAATGGCGTGCTTGACATTCTCAAAGGCATGTTGTTTTATTTAACTCCACAGAAAAAGTCTTGACCCCTTTTAAAGAGTTTATGTACAGTTCCCTTATCAATGCAAAATATTCCGTAGATTTGCTGTAATGGAAAGTAATTTCTCTTTTGTATTAAGGCTGGTGTCATTTCAATATTGAAAGAAATTGGGTTACTGGTTGTGTGAGGTTAATCCCTACTCAAACAGCAACCAAAACCCTTTTCGGGGTGAAGTCACAGGCAAACTCCAAATTAACCTGTGTTCAGCGCTCTGATAGCTTGGCACAGAGCAGTGACGCTTATCTTAGAGGCAATGTGTAAAGTATTTATGCAGCACTTCAAACAGTAATAAAGTGAATCGAGAAGATAAGAAAAATCCCACACCAATCTAGAAAGATGGAGTAAATTTTAATTAATATGACCGAAACAACAAAAATCCAATCAACAGAATCAGAGATATGCAAGTTTTAATATTTCAGTGAAAATAGTGCCAAAAAGCACCAAGTGGCAACTGTGGTCATCTGGTCACACAATCCAGCAACAAAGTCAAAAGTTAAATCCGACTGTGAGAGAGCTCGTGCCAGCTACCCACTAAGGTCTGCTGAACATAGTACCTTGATCCTGTTTGCAAAGAGATGAGGAGTCCCACGTCGAGGATCTGTCATGCAGCAGAGGCGATTCAGGATCCAGACGAGGAGATGCATCACGCAGCGGCTGTTATGGGGAGCTGTGAAGTACAATGCGATATCCTTGGGTTGAGATGCATTGCGAGCAGTGGTTCAAATGGACTGCATTGGGCGAGGATCTATCCTTGAGTGGAGATGCATCATGCAGCAGTGGTTCCGATAAGACGCTGTATTCGATGCGGAATCCTTGCGTTGGGGAAGTCCACACAAATAGTTCTGATGGTGATGCGTCTTGCAGCAGAGGCACCGGTTAAGCAGGAGATGAGCCTGAGGTAATAGGACATAGAGGGCCTCATTTGCAATGTTTTGGAGCAGGGCACCGCCCCAAGTATTCTTGCTGTGCTGCCCTGCGTCAAAAGAAAAGGGCAGGAATGTGCCCTATCTTTGAGATACAGCACATTCTTCTCCTTTCCCCCTGCACTGGCATACAACTGGCTGCCATGCACCAACTCACGCACCTTTGCACCATGGTATAAGGGTCTCTGCATTGTAGGAATGATTGTTTTTGAGCAGGAAGGGACACCTTCCTGCACAAAAACAATTAGTGGAGGTGATTTCCTCTTTCTATGTGTGCTGCATTCTGGAGTTAAAAACAATGAGAAATAATGTTATTTCTCCTCATTGCGCTTCCCTTACGCCTCCACTGGGGAGGCGTAGGCTTTTGACGCATTCCCAGGTTTACACCTTGTTGTAAATCTGGGAATGTGACAAATGCCATAGTTGTTAAGTGGGAGCATCCACCGTAACACCCATGGCATGCCTCCCTATCGCAGTATGAGGCAGCGCAGCGACTTTAGCATATTTACAAGGCTATGAAAAGCCATGCAGGGTGGCCTTATGCGGCCTTGTAGATATGGCTCTGCAGTGTGCCCCACTGAGCATCACAAAAGCAACGCTCCGGTGGTGCATGCGGCTTCCGGACAAGTCCCAGAGTTCCCAAGTTATTGAATCGTCAGTAGTATCTCACTAACCCTAGGAATGATCGGATCACTCATTTGTGTCAGGTTTGTGAATACTTCTTATGACCCCTACCTTGTGTATATGGGGCTGGATGTTCCCAGACTGGATGGAGAAACCTAAGTATCATATTTTAGTAGTATCGAAGGTACATTTCTTGGGATTAATGGTAAGGCTGGCTCAGTGTAATGTGTCAAGGATTACGTTCCGGTGTTCTAAGTGCTTTTCTCAAGTAGGACTACGATGTCCTCTAAATATGCAGCTGCATATTCTTGGTGGCCTTGAGGAAATTCGATTTTTAATACGATCGTATCGACCCGCCATTTTGTGGCCCGCCGCCATTTTATGTTGCCTTCACTCAGGCAGCACAGCGAACGAAGTCCATTCTGCCTTTTCTGCTTATTCTGCAACATGGTGTTCAAAACAGCCTTCTGCCTCTATCTTTACAAGGCTGGTATTAAGGTCTGACCGAGTACACTAATCCCTGTCTGGTTTTCTAATCCTTGTTTCAACTATCTGTAGGCTCACACTATTCTCCGCCGATCTTATCTTATCGTCTGGCCTTCGCTGTCCTTTGCTAGTATTCTCTCATTTCACAACTGTCTTCCAAACGCACACAAACTTATCATACCACATGCAACTTCGTTGTGGATCGGTTAATGAATTAGTTCAAGGGAGGGGTGACAAACACAGCTGGAGGGGAGGCAACCTTAAGTCACTTGATACTTTGTGCTGTCTTGTTTTCCGACATTTCTATTGGCTCTGTTCTATCTTTACGTTATTCTTACTGGCTCCTTTCTATGTGTTCTGGGAGTGTATGTAGTTAATAAATGGTTTTTATACGGTATATAAGATTGTGCGCCACAAAGTAAAGTGGCAGTCTCCTGAGAACATACCTTGTGTACTTCTTGGACAACTGTACTAGCTGCAGCTAATAAAATCTGATCTTTTACGCCTGACAGAGTGTCCCGTGTCTCTGTTAGTTGAGGCAGGTGAATCCAAGGAGATTTCAGGCGTACCCTGCGCCGCCAGGCCCATAAGGTTCTGGTTCTTCAACTGGCGCCCAACGTGGGGCGGCTTCAGCGGTACCGGTTCTGCCTGAAGGTCGTGAGGAACCCCGCAAGAAAATTCTGGAGGAATCGCGAGCCACGTCAAGCGACCCCTGTATGTCGAAGTGGTCCTAAGGTCTTTTTCAGCGCGGTTACTCCTTCCTGACGGCTACTGACGACTGCTGCCCTGACTGCCGCCCTGCCTTGGCCCTTTCTTTGATGATGTATGGTAAAGCGAGACGATAGACGGGCCTCTGTTGGTGTAAGAAGACATCCTTAGTTAAGTATTTGGTGGGTCGCGCCCACAAATTTTGGTCTTTGTTTTGTCCTTAGGTCCTTAGATTTGGCCATTGCAGTGGCCAAAGCCGAGGGGTAAGTGCATTTGTGCTGTGTAAACTGAAAGTTTTACCCCCTTGATGTTTGTGAACAGCCAGTAAAAATCGTGAGATGTCTGGTCTGACTAAGTTTGGAAAACTTTGTTGCTTTGGTTGTAATAGGGACTCCCAGCTTGAGGACTCCTGTCCGATTCCTTCGGTTGGAACTCCCACATATGAGCTCTATTCTAAACATGGTGTTGGTCCTATTGCCTTTAATAAGACATGGACCCGATATACAAAGAAAGATGGTGTTTTAAAATGGCCAGAAAATGGTAGTTTCGAAACTGATGTGCTAGATAATTTAGAAGCAACGTTATTTAAAAGAAAAGCCCGGCCGGCAATGTTTGACTCTTTTCGCCTTTGGCGTAAGGAAGCCAAACAGAGAGAAATTAAACAAGCGAAACGAGATAGGAAAACACAGGGAATGACGATTATACAGGCTGCTCAGCAATTCAAAGATGATGAAATAGATAATGCAATGGAAATTTCAGACAGACAGCATCGAATGGCAATAGATAAATGCTATCCGACGTTGCCTATCTCTTCCCTTGATAAGAGAAAAGATTTTGAGGAAGATTCCTTAATGTCCCACTTATTGAAATTGCCTCCGCCCTATGTACAAGGTGCTAATGCACCCCCGATGTTACAGCCTGTTCAGCCGCCAGTTGTGCTTCCGCCTGCTCCAGCTTTTCCACATTTGCCTCCTCAAGTATTGCCTATGCCAGCTTTGCCTTTAACTCCTTTGCCTTCTGCTCCTTTGGCAATTCCTAATGCTCCTTTAGTTAATTCACCTAATACCCTGTCCCCTATCCTTATGTCAAATTCTCCATCTATGCGTAAGCGATTTACCGATACTGTCTCTGGTCTCTTATCACCTTTCTTTGAAGCTTTAAACGTGTCTCCAGCTTTTTCTCGAAGACAGTCTCGTAGTCAATTCCCAGACTCCGAAGAGCGAGAAAAATTGGACTCACTTGCTTGTAGATGGATCAAGAAGGGTCCCCAATATAGTACGTCTGATATTATGTCCACCTTTCTGCAATGGAATGCACCTACGCAGAGATATGTTTTTAAAGTTATGTGCGATACTCTCGCTAAAGAATGGGAGGATATGAATTTGGGTTCGGTCCCACAGGATCTGTTAGATGTTCAGGCTGACTTTGACAAAGGACTTATTGTGGGTCCTAAGGTTGAAAACGCTGTCAGAACACTTATTTCTTTCAGATCCCTATTGTTCTCACAGACTTTTCCTGATTCTGATCCTTCAGTTAGGACAGCACTGAAAAACTATCCCATGAGAGAGGTTTCTCCAATATGGAAGGAAGAAGTTGCAGCAGCAGGTGCTAATCCAGCTATTCCTGCGCATTTTCAGCGCATATGGATACATGTCCCCTGGAAAAGGTCTGAAGTTTTAGCACTTAAACAGTCACTACCAGATTCACGCAAAAATCCTGCTGGTTACTATAAAGAGTTGTCGCAAACAGTTGATGCATGTACTATGAATCTAGCAGATATTGACATGTTGATGGGAAATGTAGTTCCACAGACAATATGGGCTAAAATTCGTAGAGAGGATCACGCTCAAGAATTAGGCGGCGATTGGAACGCTATTATTGCCGCAGATAGAGGTCAAGTAGGTGGTGCAAAGCCCGACGCTTTGATCTCAGAACTCCCTGGTAGGATTATTACATTAATGAAAACAATGATGCCTGCTTTGAGAGTTAATTGGGATAAGCTAGCAGCATGTAAACAAAAGAAAGATGAAAGTGTTTCCGATTTCTTTACCCGATTCGAGGAGACATTCATTGATCACAGTGGTCAAGATATGGCTACAGAAGGGGGACAGCGATTATTTGTGGATAAGTTCGTATATAACTTGCTTCCTGAACTATCACACAAGCTAAAAGACTCCGAGAGTTCATGGGCAGTTTCTTCTTCCGCCCAGATATTGGCTACTGCACAATATTATGAAAATAGAGACAAAGAAGAAAGGGAAAAACAAGAGAAAAAGACGAAAGAATTAAAAACTAAAGTTCTCTTGCAACAGGCTTATCCTCCTCGTTATGTTCAGCCTCAGTTTCAACAGCCTCCGCAGTTTCAGAGGTTGTATCAAAAGCCTGAACCATTCATTCCAAGACCTTTGCTAGGTCCCAATCAATGTGCTTATTGTAGGGAGGAAGGTCATTTTAAGAACAATTGTCCGGCATTGTTGCAGCATAATGGAGCAACATCTGCTTCACGAGGTCGTGGTGGTCTTCAGTCAGCAAATAGAGGTAGAGGTCGAGGTGTGTTAACCCAAGGGCAGCGTTCTTTTGTTCCTCCAAATTCCGGAAATTACTTTGACCAGCAAAATGTTAGGTCTACACAGTATTACAGTGAGGATCAGTATATTGAAGGAGGGAATGAAAGTCTTCATTTTGAATAGGACAGCCATGGACAAAGTAAGGGGGTTACGTCAATTCCAGTGGATCAGAATGGACCTTATGTTAATGTCACTACAATGGGTGTTTCAGAGCCATTTCTTTTAGATACTGGTGCCATGAGAAGCTCTATCATTCATTCTAAACTCCCTGGCGCACCTTTGTCTGGCTTAACGAATGTATCTGTAGGATTTTCTGGCGCCCCTGTTCGCAATCCAGTTTCTTGCCCTTTGCCTGTTTCAATAGGCCCTTATGATTTAGAAGCTCCGCTTCTTCTGACGAATGGTTGTGGTGAAAATCTGTTGGGTTTAGATCTATTAAAAAGAATGCATGCTACGATATATTGTTCACCTTCTGGTGTATACCTCACTCTAGGACAGAAAATGACTAGTCCAATGTACTTATCAAAAGATCAATTCCCACCTGAATTGCTTTCTCTTCCCGAAACGCTTTGGGCTACGGGTCCGAATGACGTTGGTTGTCTTGAGATCCCACCTTATGTTGTTACTCTTAAGCCCAATGCTGAAATGCCACGTATTCCGCAATACAGAATCTCTACTGAAGGTGAGAAAGCACTTCTGGAAATTGTCCATGATTTGATTCAGAAGGGTGTGGTTGAGGAAACGAGAGGAAATACATGTAACAGTCCTGTTCTTCCGGTTCTTAAACGCACTGATCCTTCTCAGCCTCCTGTTTATCGTTTTGTAATTGATCTTCGGGAGGTAAACAAGATTGTCATACCGCAGTTTCCTGTAGTCCCAGATATCACTGCTCTGTTGACGATGATACCTTCTACAGCGACTTGGTTTTCAGTTGTTGATTTAAAGAATGCTTTCTTTAGTATTCCCATCGCCGAAGAGAGTAGAGATATTTTTGGTTTTTCCCTCGGAGGCCGAAGCTTCCGGTTTAAACGCGCACCTCAAGGTTATTGTGAAAGTCCCTCTGTTTACAGTCAAGCTCTAAAATGTCATCTTGATGCCTTTTCCTTACCGTCCGGTGCCGCTCTCATTCAGTACATGGATGACTTATTAGTTGCCGCTGATTCAGAGGAGATTTGCAAAAACGTGACCGTTGCACTGTTGCGTCATTTGTTTGATCTGAATCACAAGGTTTCTCCTTCTAAATTACAATATGTCTGTCGCGAGGTGACTTATTTGGGTCATCTCTTGTCAAAGGAGGGACGACGATTGACCCCCGAACGAATTCAGGCAATTGCATAAATGTCAGTGCCATCCACACAAAGAGAGGTACGTGCCTTTTTGGGCATTACTTCTTATTGTAGACAGTGGATTCCGAGTTTCTCTTTATTGGCTAAACCGCTGTTGGCGCTAACTTTAAAAGATACGCCTCAGCCTCTTCCGTGGACTGACGAATGTCAGAAGAGTTTTACTGATTTGCGTATTGCTTTGTGTTCTGCTCCTGTATTGGGTACTCCTGATTACAGTAAGCCCTTTACGCTCTATGTCCACGAAAGAGAGGGTTGTGCATTGTCAGTCTTAACGCAGCGTTTTGGAGATCAACAGCGACCATGCGCATATTTCTCAGCTACGTTAGATCCAGTAGCTAAAGCATTGCCTAGTTGTCTTAAGGCGACAGCGGCAGCAGCAATTTCTATTCGACAGTCTGCTGGAGTAGTGCTAGATAATACTCTCATTGTTATGGTGCCACATGCAGTGGATACTTTACTAAATAGGACAAAAACGCAGCATCTTACGAGTGCTCGGTTGTCCGGATATGAGCTGACGCTTTTGGCTAGTCACATACACATCAAACGATGTAATACCCTGAATCCAGCTACTTTGTTGCCTCTTCCAGAAGAGAGAGATGTCTCTGAACAGCATGATTGTTTTCTCCGTACTGAAGAAGAGACTAAGGGTAGAATTGACCTAAAAGACACGCCATTAGTGAATCCAGATGGAACACTATGGGTAGATGGTTCTTGTTTCAAGCTCCCGAATGGAGATACAGTTTCAGCCTACGCTATTACTACTTTGCATACGATTGTGGAGACAGCACGCATTAGACATAATTCAGCTCAGGCAGCTGAATTGATAGCCTTAACTAGAGCGTGTGTGTTATCCAAAGGAAAAAGAGTAAACGTGTACACTGATAGCCAATACGCTTTTGGTGTAGCGTTTAACTTTGGGCGTTTATGGAAGGAAAGAGGATTCTTTACTTCCCATGGTACTAAGATACAACATGGTCAATTAGTGACTGAACTTCTTGAGTCACTTACAATGCCTACTCAGATAGCGATCGTGAAGTGTAGTGCACACAAAAAGATTGTGGACGATGTTGGTCGAGGAAATGCATTTGCAGATGAGGTAGCGAAAAAGACAGCCAGAGACAACACAAGTCGAATGTATGTTGCAGGTCCCGCAAACTGCGTAAGAGAAAAGGGAATGTGTGAAGATACAGTAGAGAGTGTGAAATCAATTCAAGGAGAGGCTACGGAGAATGAGTTGAGAAAGTGGAAGGAAAGTACAGGAATGTTAGATGAGATGGGATGTTGGGTTGAATTATCAGAACATCAACGTTGGCTGTTACCAGATGCTTATGTACTACCTGTAGTTACTATGGCACATGGTCCAGCTCACCTAAGTGCAAAAGGAATATGTAAACTTCTGGCTCCAGTGTGGCAAAATGAGGGGATCCCAAAGTGTGCAAATAATGTAGTAAAACATTGTATTGTTTGCTTGATGTACAATCCGGGAAAGGGAACCCCAACTCCAGCAGGTCATTTTGCTCCTCCAACATATCCATTTGAGGTGTTGCAGATCGATTATATTCACATGGAACGATGCAACAACCTCAAATATGTTCTGGTGGTAGTATGTGCTTTTTCTAGATGGGTAGAAGCCTACCCTCTGAAGGACAATACTGCTTTATCAACTGCCAAAATACTTTTGAAAGAATTCTTCCCTAGGTTTGGTTTGCCGCGCATTGTCTGGAGTGACAAAGGGAGCGAATTTGTGGGTCAAGTCATGCAAAAAGTTTGTGCAGGTCTTGGCATAAAACAGAAGTTCCACGCGGCGAATCACCCACAGTCGGCTGGTTTAGTAGAATGCTACAATGGAACCTTGAAGCTTAAAATTGCTAAGGTGCAAGCTAGCACAGGACTTAATTGGCCTGATGCTTTACCATTGGCTCTTCTGTCCATCAGAACAGCAGTACACTCTCGTTTGGGGCTTAGCCCTTACGAAGTGATATTTGGTCGCCCAGCTAATGTATGGGGAGTTCCTCGCCCTAAGAAATACTCAGACTTGCCATACCCGATGTTGATTGACTACTTGCATGACCTTACAACTAAATTGCGTGTTCTTCATCAACAGGTTCAGAGTGCTCTACCAGAGGCTTCCACAGACCCAGGTCATTCCATCCGACCAGGTGACTGGGTCTGCACGAAAAATTTCCAACGACAGAGAAATTTGGAGCCCAGATGGAGAGAGCCACGCCTGGTTCTTTTGACCACAAGAACAGCAGTTAAAGTCGAAGGAAAGAAAAACTGGGTGCATGCCGTGCACTGCAAGAAAGTGCCTTTGCCCTTGCCTTTCGATCAGTGGGTCCGTAGAGGCATCAGTGACTCTGAAAGTGAGAAAGTTCCGCAATTTGTACCATTCAGTGATGCGCGTCTAATTGGAACACTTTCTGAGAAAGAGGACGACGACATCCTTCAAGAAGCAATACCATCGCATCGTCGCTTGAACACGACAAATCCAGGAACATTGTTTCAAAACCAGACTGCCTCTGGACAGGAACGCTATAATTTGAGACCAAGATCAAAGAACTTGTAAATTTCTCTCCTATGTAGTACTCTATCCCGGTTGCAGGGTCACGGTAGGAGTCTTAGTTACGACCTGAGTAAGTGGCAATAGGCCTGCAGGACCTCACAGTGTCATAGGACGGTAGATAATCGTGACTACAGTGATTGAGGAAGATTGCCGTGAGCATCCACTTAGAAAGATGGAGGCTACATTAGATAAAAGAGAAAGTAAAAATGTAAAGAATAATTGTAAAGAAATATATAGTCGTTGTAGTATTGCTCTATGCGTCATTATATTGTCGTGTATTCTTTTGGCATCTGTAAACTGGATCATTATTACTCTGCAGCAAAAAGTTGTCTCTTCTCCTACCTCTACATCTTCTTCTACTATCTCTCCGCACCTATTTCACACTCTTCCCCAGCATGAACTCATCAGAAGAACTGAATACTTTAACAATTCCTTCGTCCAGTTGTTACATCAACATCAGTTAGTGATCAATACAACTGACTGTTGGGTGTGTGGACTCATACCACATACGGTAGAAAAAGGAATGCCATATTTAGTTCTTCCATTCTCCTATGAAGGTTCCGCTTGGGCTTATTTTGTCATTTTCAATAATGCATATCAAAGTAAAATTAAACAACCTGTCAGTTCACATAGTGTTGGTTCAAATTTCAGTCATAGTTTATTGATAAAGGGAATGGTAGCTATGGCTAAAATCATGGAAAAAAAGTGAAGCTTCCATAGATGAAAGAAAAGCATATACCAATTGGAACATAACTAATTACATTTCCAGCCTCAATGATAAGGTTGAGCAAGGAAAATCTCCTCCGATACGGGTCATACCCCAACAAGGAAATTTCTGTCTGCAAATAAATGGTAGAACTCCAAACACCGGACAAAGAGAAAGTTTATGTTCCCATACATATGTTTATTCAGCCCTGAATTCACCGCCGTTAGTACCATCTCAAGGTACATACTTCGTTTGCCACGATAGGGCTTATACATGGTTGCCAGCTGATTTCTCTGGTACTTGTTATATAGCCTTTCTTCTTCCCCCTACATACACCGCTCCTGCGAACCATCATAAAAATAGATATGGCAGAGGGATTGTGGATTCGAAAGACACAGCAGGACAAGAGGGAGGAGATTTCCTCAAAGGATTTCTTCCCTTCTGGGGTCCAATGGCCAACAGCAGAAATATAAGGCAATTGGTTCGTGTCGTAGAAACCACCATAGACATCACTGTAGGAGCTTTAAGTAACATTACAGCTGAACTACAGGCTGATCGTCTTATGACCTTGCAGAACCGTGTTGCCTTAGACTTTGTTCTTGCGGACCGTGGTGGAGTATGCAAATTGATCGGATCAAGTTGCTGTATTTTCATACCTAATGACGCCCCGACAGTATACCAAGCTATCTCTAAGTTACACATAATCTCCGAGTCGATTCATCAGGACGAAGGAGATTGGTCCTTTTCAGAGTGGTTTTGGGGATTACTGTCCAAATGGGGTTGGAAGGTATTGACATTCTTTGGAGTAATTTTAGCTTTTATATTCTCTTGTTGTCTTTGTATGCACTGCGGTCCTGCCATCTGCAACCTATGTGCTACTGCATGTATTCCCAAACCCAAGTCACAAAGAGCAGAGAATATCAAAATGATGGTACAGCAACAGCTTGATGACCTCATGGCCATAGACATCGACTCAGATTAACATGGGTTTGTGTATCTTGCCTGAGTTCTGGCAAAAGGAGGGTCTGAGGAAATTCGATTTTTAATACGATCGTATCGACCCGCCATTTTGTGGCCCGCCGCCATTTTATGTTGCCTTCACTCAGGCAGCACAGCGAACGAAGTCCATTCTGCCTTTTCTGCTTATTCTGCAACATGGTGTTCAAAACAGCCTTCTGCCTCTATCTTTACAAGGCTGGTATTAAGGTCTGACCGAGTACACTAATCCCTGTCTGGTTTTCTAATCCTTGTTTCAACTATCTGTAGGCTCACACTATTCTCCGCCGATCTTATCTTATCGTCTGGCCTTCGCTGTCCTTTGCTAGTATTCTCTCATTTCACAACTGTCTTCCAAACGCACACAAACTTATCATACCACATGCAACTTCGTTGTGGATCGGTTAATGAATTAGTTCAAGGGAGGGGTGACAAACACAGCTGGAGGGGAGGCAACCTTAAGTCACTTGATACTTTGTGCTGTCTTGTTTTCCGACATTTCTATTGGCTCTGTTCTATCTTTACGTTATTCTTACTGGCTCCTTTCTATGTGTTCTGGGAGTGTATGTAGTTAATAAATGGTTTTTATACGGTATATAAGATTGTGCGCCACAAAGTAAAGTGGCAGTCTCCTGAGAACATACCTTGTGTACTTCTTGGACAACTGTACTAGCTGCAGCTAATAAAATCTGATCTTTTACGCCTGACAGAGTGTCCCGTGTCTCTGTTAGTTGAGGCAGGTGAATCCAAGGAGATTTCAGGCGTACCCTGCGCCACCAGGCCCATAAGGTTCTGGTTCTTCAGCCTTGCAACAAGGAACCATAAGCCTTTGGAATACAGCAGGGGCTTGGATTTACCCAAAAGGTAACACCTTAAAGTGATAAAGACCTAGAGAACATAATACGCACCCTCTCCAGTTTCACAATAAGCTCATTGATTCAAGGCATGGGATATGTATCAAATGTAGAACTGCTATTGAGTTGTCTAAAGTCAATACAGAATCTGATACTCCCATCTCCCTTAGGTGCTAACACCACAGGAGAACAACGGCACTATGAGATGGTTCAACAATGCTGGCATCTGGCATGCTCTTCAACTCTTGTTCTACAGCTTTCCTCCTAGCTTCTAAGATCTAGTAGGGCTTCAGTTTGACTATTTGCGAGCCAATGGTAACATTGGTATGACTGATTAGGGATGTGCATCTTGGGCTTCCTGAGAGAAGTCGTGGTTATCTATCTAACAGCTGATGAAGCTGTATCTTTTGTAAGTTAAGGCTTACCAAAGGTTGAACTCTCCCTTCCTTCCCCCACTCAAAATTGACTGGGAATCTCCACAGGGTGGACAGTATCAACATATTGAATGGACACAGGCTCACTCTCCCCATCTAGATTAGAATTGTCCCACTTTTTTAGTAAATTGATATGGAAATGTGTCCTTCTCTGGGTCTCTGAGGAATGGCCACTCTGTATGTTACAGGGGTCACACTCTTCAGGACTTTATAGGGTCCCTGCCACTTAGCTAGCAGTTGGTTTTCAGTAGTGGAAAGCAAAATAAGGACACTATCTCTCTCTCCTCAAATTCCCTCAACACAGCTCTTCTCTCATATTTTCATTTCTGCTGGGTTTGAGCAGCTTCTAGATTATTGTGTACCTGTTTTCACCGTATCGACAGGGTGGTCTTTAAGTTGGCGGCATAGTTAAGGAGGGATTTTCCATCCTCCTCCTCCTCAATCCATTAGTCCATGGTCATATCTAACAAAGTGTTTCCTCCTGAACAGTAACTCAAATGAGGATAATCCCGTTAAGTTTTGCTTGTGGGATCAGAAAGCAAATAGAGCTCACAGTAAGTTGCAGTCCCAGTATTATCCTGCGTCTGCATCAGTTTTCTAAGCATAGTCTTAATTGTTCTATGGTATCTCTCAACCAGGTCATCTGTCTAGGGGTAATAAACTGACTCCTAATCTACCAGATTCCCAACGTCTCACATATTTGGGCCATCAAACAGGACATGAAGGGGTACCTGATTGGATAAAAGCTCATGAGGGAATCCTATTTAGGAAAAGAAAGTTATCATTGCCTATGTTACAGCATTAGTCGTCATACTAGATAGGGCTACTGCTTCTGGGTAGCGAATGGCATAATCTACAAGTACTGAGATGCATTTCTGTCCCCTTGTATATGGCATTAGGGGTCCCACAATATCCCTACTCTTTTGAATGAGACCTTAGTAATAGGGAGAGGCTGCAGAGTTGGTTTCCTGATTCCTGCTGGAATTGTTAATTGACATATCTGACAAGAGGCACAATATCTGGCTACATCTCCATATTTGCACGTTCAATAGAACCTCCCCAGGAGGTATTTCAGGGTTTGTTTTTTTACCACAGTGCCTCCCACCTTACAAGGGGCTAAGTGTTAAACATGTTCCCAAAAGAGGGTAGGTACCAGTAGTTGCTCAATATGATTCTTTTCGACCTTTGTAATATATGTACTAATCCTTTTTTAATAAAGAAATAAGGTCCATTCTTATCTTGATCCGCCTCACTGGCCTACTCCCTCAAATGTGCCAATGCACCTTCCTGCCTCTATGCCACTCTGAAACTAGGTTGAGATCTCCATGTCGGGTATGGGAATGAAAGGATAGAAGTTGGATTGTGATTACCTTGGTGTCTGTATCTTTGCTTCTTTACTCTTCTCTGCTTCTTACTTTTCTTTTTTTGTGTGGGTTTTGTTTCTATCCCCGAGGAACTAAAAGCAGCTTCCCTCAGCCACTTGGTTTTAGAAATTCACTGCTTCATGGTGGCTAGATATTGGTTGATTCTTGGATGGTCAGTACCAATAATTACCCTCTCTACCAATAACATTATAACCCCTACCATCCTCAGTTGGGGTCCCCATCAATATCCAGAAGAACCTGGGCTACTGGATAAACCTTCTGATCTCTATGAACACAAGTAACCTTAGCACTCTCCCCTTCTCGTTTCTGAGATCTAGGGACTAATTCCTGGCTAACCACTGAGCTAAGCAATGATATCCTGTGTCCAGCAATGCCTGAATAGTTTGGCTGTTAAGGTATATTGTCTTCCTGTACTGCCTGGGAACTACCCCAGTGGTCAAAATGTGGCCTTCTGTATACCCAACTTCCATGGGTTCTGCAGACTGGGTTTGTTGTGGACATTGGCAGGGAATGTGCCCCCATTGAAATCACTGGGGACCCTGAAGATGTACATATATCTAATTCTTGGTGCTACCACCACTTTATCCACGTAAGTGAAATATCTCCAGTGCACAGTGCTCCCTCCCACACGTTAGTCAGTGGCACCCTGGGTGTTATCCCCCTGATGCCATCACCCCCACCAGTGTAAAAATTGGAAACTTGCTATTTGCCTTTTGCCACAACTCTCTTCCAGGGTTGTGACGTTGTGGACCACAGTGTCTTTCTTCCTTTCCTGCCTGCCAGATCCGGAGAGGTTTATTTACTTTTCCTGGAACCCCCCCACTTCCTCCAGCATAGCTCTCATCTTCTACGAGATGGTGAATCGAGTCGCCTTCACTGTTCAATGAGATTGCTGTTCTCGGCAGCGCCTGGTCCCCAAGCCTCAACTGAGCAGGCCCCTCTTGAGTACCATCATTGTGTCCTTTGTTTCCCATCTTTTTGGGTCCACGCTTCTCCCAGTGGCTGTTCTTCACTGACTTCAACGCCTTCATTCCTCCTGGTTCATGTGTTGCTCCTTTTCTCTCCTCCTCTCTCTGCATCCCGATAAGCTCATTATCTCCTGCTCTAAACACTTCCCAAGTCCGTCCATTAGATGCTGCAAGGGCCAGTAGACCATCACCGTCAATACTGTCATGGGAGATCTTGACGGCCACTTTGGGATTCCCGGACATTACATTAGAGTCCTTACACAGCTCTTGGAGTCACTCTGGGGTCCTGGTATTAGAGATTCAGATCCAGTCTTTCCCATCCAGGCAAGAGGGCATCAGGGCAGCAGGGCTGTAGGGCAGCAGGCTAGCACAATAGGGCAGTAGTCCTTTGTGGCAGCAGTCCAACAGAGTGGTAGTCCTTTCAGCAACACATCAGTCATTCTTCCTAACAGAGTCCGCAGGTCCAGAAGTGTACTGAAAAGTTGGGTCTAAGGATCAAATACTTATTCCTGCTGCTCACTTTGAAGTAAAGGAATCTTCTATAGGTTTCCATACCCCTGAAGTGTCAGACATCCCCTCCCTCCCTATCCTGGGCCTAGCTTGTCTGGTGTCACAAAAGACCAGTTTAAACCCCTTTTGTATAAGTACTCAAGTTGAGCCTTTGTGATGTGCAAGCACAATAGGTGACAGCTTCTCCCCCTCATCACCTCAGAGTGGACCATCATGCCAACACCTATCTTCCCTTTGCCTCCCTGTCTGGGAGCAATACACAAAGACCAACTGCCACCTACACCTAGTGAGGTACCCTAGTGATGACCCAGGATCGGGATGCAGGCACCAAATGTTTAGGACAAGAAAATGCCAACTTTCTAAAAGTGGCATTTTTAGAATTGTAACTAAAAGACTAACTTTACCATTAAAGAGGTCTTGTAATTACAATTAATTAGATACAAAACTCAGCTTTTCTACCTTCTCCCAATTGAATGTTATCACTTATTAAATGTAATAAGGTAAACCAGTGTTATCCTGCCGGGGAGATAGGTCTCACAGAAGTAAAAAACGAATTTAAGAGTTTTCACTACCAGGAAATGTCAGACTTAAAGTACATGGCCAACTTTTTAAAAACACTGCACTCTGCACTCTGGGCTGTGTAAAGCCTACTCTAGGGGTGACTTATGAGTATTAAAAAGTGGGGTTTGGGCCTGGCAAGAGGCTTACCTTGCCAGGTCGAAATTACAGGTAAAACTTCCTGCACAGGCTGCAATGGCCGGTCTGAGACATGTTTAAAGGGCTACTCAAGTGGGTGGAACAATCTGTGCTGCAGGCACAGTAGTAATATTTAATATACAGGCCCTCCACACATGTAATACTACTTTAGTGGGGGTCTTGCAAGTACATTAAATAGGCTAATTGGGTTTAAGCCAATTCTACTATGTTTTAAGGAGAGAACACAAGCACTTTAACTCTGGTTAGCATTGGTAAAGTGTGCAAAATCCTAAAAGCCGATAAAAATGTGCTCAGAAAACAGGAGAAAGAAGGCAAAATAACTGGGGATTGTGCGCAGTAAGGGCTACGTTTGATTTGGGACACCTTTGTATGAACTACAGTGGCCCAGATAATTAACCTTTGTTAGAAACACAAAATACTTTTAGCAGGTACAGCTAGCCAGAATGAAGCAAATAAGCACACTGCATTAAGAATCTTCAAATATAGTTCAATATTCTTTGAAAGGAGCAGTATTTCCTATTGGAACATATGAATCCAGATCTTTGTATATACTGAGCATTGCCTGCTGAAAAGGAAGGTGGCCAAAGCAAACCGAGTGGGGATTCTTTCAAAGCAAACAGCCCAAACAGTGTAGTAGCAGAGGTTTTCATTATGATGATGACTCTTCTTGATGACAAATTAACTGCAAATATAAGTTTGAGACTTTGGTAGCTCCAGTGTACACAACATTTAATTCATTTTGGATAGCCACCTCCCCCTGCACTGCTCCACCCATTCCCCAGGTTTCGTGCATTATCTTGAATTATAACCTGCCCCCGGTGGTTCCTAAATGAACAAGAATGAAGGTAATAAATTGTTCGCCTTTAATTCTTCTAATTTTGAGAATGAAGAAAACACCTCATTTAATTGCCACTGGTGTGTTCTATTTTTGATATGCAGGAAGCAGAGCATTGCTGAACCGAGCATAGTTTTGTGTAAAGTTGCATAAATACTTTGAAACATATCAATAAGTCAAAGAGTATTACACTGGGCAGTGGTTCTTAAAATTTTGACTTCTGTGGACCCCCACAGACTCATCACTGGAATTCGAGGTCCCCCACGCAGTCAATAGTAGAAGCTGGGGACCCCTGGCCAAAGCAATTTCTATGACTTGAACTTCAAACCTTTACACAAAAATACTAAAACAAGTGTACACAAAACAAGTGCTCAATTATTGTTATATTTAGTTTAATTCAAGATCAAATATATATTCATGTTAATGTATTAATTTTAACATTATTTAATTTTGTAACATAGTCATGGACCTCCATGAGTAGACCTCACTGCCCAAGGGGTCCTAGGACCACAGGTTAAGAATCCTGCACTAGGGTAAACCATGTCTAATTAATTGGTCATAAGAATCTGGGCTGCCGCAGCGTCGTGGGCAGCAGAAATGAGCTTCATAGCAGCATGAAAGGCATGGAGATGTCACTGGATAAGGACCATCATCTTTGCTTCTTCCTTCAGGGCCAGGACGGGTTGAGCCTACTGAGGGGTCTGTACTGTAGAGCTCCATAGTCATTGACAGAGGTGTGGAAAACTTGTCTCTGAGTTTTCTCCATTAGTTTGCTATCTCCACGTGACCAAGCTCTTTCTACTGTGAACATTCAACTTCAGGGTTTACTTTTGTCACTTAAGTAAGTATTTGTTGTCTTAGCTCCTCGTGAACGAAGCAGGCAGTCTTAAAAGTGATGTGAGCTTAAAGTGGGAGCTGTTAGAGTCAGTGGTGGCTCCTCAGCTATGGCAAAGGAGCATCGCCCTCCACCCCGCCAGCAGCAACCGCTCTGAGCAGCATCAGGATTGGCAGGCCGGGAGCCTATGCCTGCATGCTGCTGAGGAGACGGAGGAGCTGCAGCACAGCGCAGCGTGCAGATAAGTTTTTTAAAATTTATTTTTACATTTTATTAAAACACCCTCCACGTGCCACCCCGCCCTCTATAACACCCGCGAGCCGCGACTGGTTAGAGTGGAGCATGTGTGTGGATCATGTGGCCGAACAGTTGTAGCCTATAACAGTGGTTCCCAACCTGTGGTCTGCGGACCCCGGGGGGTCCGCGAAGCCTTCTCAGGGGGTCCGCGACTGCTTAGAAAAGTAAAAACTATTAACAAATATTGACAAATTAGGGCCCATGCTTCCAGTAATGACTCAGTGGGGGTCCCCGGATTCCCATGATGATTCAGTGGGGGTCCCTGGGTTCCATTAATGATAATGTGGGGGTCCACAGAAGTCAAAAGGTTGGGAACCACTGGCCTATAACAAGCAGAGGGGCAGCTTAGAAAGCCGATTATAAGGTGGCAATGGAGGATGAAGAGTAGAACACTCCCTCTATCAGTAGGGAAGAAGATGACAGCTTGTACTGTGGTTTAGAAGGTGACATATGATGGGTAGAGTTTGATTTTCTTGAAGGAGGCTTAGGAGTTAGCAGGTGATCCATGCTTCATTTGACAATAGATATGAAAACACATAACACAAGCACAATTGAACTGAGGACTTTTATAGATAATCAACTTTGTCTAATTGTAGAATTGAATCCTACCGATTACTTCCAACTCTCCAAAGGACAAATATTACCCAAATGCATAAAGTAGCCATAAAATTATTTGTAATCATAAAATAACTTCTAAATCATCCCACACGTATTTCGTTCACTCTATCTGCACTTTTCCCCCCAGGGCTGGTGCAAGTTTCATTCCTGCTTAGCATCACCATTTTGGAAGTAAACATTTTAACCTACAGAGGACTGTACACACATGGATTTTTGTTATACCTGTTAGACCTGACATGCCTTAGGGTGGTCACCCCTAACTTTTTGCCTGCCTCCCTCCACTTTTTGGACTCTGTTTTTGCTGTTTTTTTGACTCTGTGCACTTTACCACTGCTAACCAGTGCTAAAGTGCATATGCTCTCTCCCTTTAAACATGGTAACTTTGGATCATACCCAATTGGACTATTTAATGTACTTATAAGTCCCTAGTAATGTGCACGGTATGTGCCTAGGGCCTGTAGATTAAATGCTACTAGTGGGCCTGCAGCACTGGTTGTGCCACCCACTCAAGTAGCCCCTTTACCTTGTCCCAGGCCTGCCATGACAAGGCCTGTGTGTGCAGTTTCACTGCCACTTCGACTTGGCATTTAAAAGTACTTGCCAAGCCTAAAGCTCCCCTTTTTCTACACATAAGTCACCTCTAATGTGTGCCCTAGGTAACCCCTAGAGCAGGGTGCTGTGTGGGTAAAAGCAGGACATGTACCTGTGTAGTTTACATGTCCTGGTAGTGTAAAACTCCTAAATTCGTTTTTACACTACTGTGAGGCCTGCTCCCTTCATAGGCTAACATTGGGGCTGCCCTCATACATTGTTGAAGTGGCAGCTGCTGATCTGAAGGGAGTAGGAAGGTCATATTTAGTATGGCCAGAATTGTAATACAAAATCCTGCTGACTGGCGAAGTTAGATTTAATATTACTATTTTAGAAATGCCACTTTTAGAAAGTGAGCATTTCTCTGCACTTAAATCTTTCTGTGCCTTACAATCCACGTCTGGCTAGGTTTAGTTGACAGCTCCTTGTGCATTCACTCAGACACACCCCAAACACAGGGTACTCAGCCTCACTTGCATATATCTGCATTTTGAATGGGTCTTCCTGGGCTGGGAGGGTGGAGGGCCTGCTCTGACACAAAGGACGGCCACACCCCCTACTGGGACCTTGGCAGACAGGATTGAACTGAAAAGGGACCTGGTGCACTTCTAAGCCACTCTTTGAAGTCTCCCCCACTTCAAAGGCACATTTGGGTATAAAACAGGGCCTCTGCCCTACCACCTCAGACACCTGCTGGAGAAGAAACCTGAACCAGAACCTGCATCCTGCCAAGAAGAACTGCCTGGCTGCATTCTACAAAGGACTGCTGCCTTGCTGTTGGCCTGCTGCCTTGATGAACTCTTGTCTGGCTGCAAAAGTGCTCTCCAAGGGCTTGGATAGAGCTTGCCTCCTGTTCCCTGAAGTCTCAGGACCAAAAAGACTTCTCTTTTTCATTTGGACTCCTCGTGCGCCGAAAAATTAGACGCACAGCTTGCTCCACTGTGAGAAAATCGCCGCACACCGACGCTGCTCGACGCGACGCCTACGGTGCGGCCGGAACTCCGACGCACGGCCTCGCATGGACAACGCCGCCCGACTTCCATAGAGGAAATCGACGCGACGCCTGCGGTGAGAAAGAAAATTCCACGCACAGCCTCCCGGAACGACGCGCAGCCGGATAACAAGCCGAGGAATCCACGCACAGACCCTGGGACATCTGGTAATCCCAAAAAACCATAGAAGGAGTCAGCCCGCGTGCGGGAAAACAACGCACGTCTTCCCCGAAAATAACAACGCAAGTCCGTGTGTGAAGGGGCGAAACCGACGCACACACCATTTTTCTTCCCACAGAACGACGCACGTCCCCTCGCGTGAAAAATAACGACGCAAGTTCGTGTGTGAAGGGGCGAAACCGACGCACACACCATTTTTCCACGCATCTCCTCCGGCCCTCTGCGGAGATTTTGTACTCCAAACCAGGTACTTTGTGCTTGAAAGAGACTTTGTTTGCTTTTTGAAGACTTAAGACACTTTGGCCCATATTTATACTTTTTGACGCAAAACTGCGCCAACGCAGTTTTGCGTCAAAAAAATTAGCGCCGGCTAACGCCATTCTGAAGCGCCATGCGGGCGCCGTATTTATTGAATAACGTTAGCCGGCGTTAGCCGACCGGCGCTGCCTGGTGTGCGTGGAAAAAAACCACATACACCAGGCAGCGCCGGCGTTGGGGAAAATGGCGTATGGGCGTCTTAAAATGGGGCAAGTCAGGTTGAGTCAAAAAAATCGACTTAACCTGATTTGCGCCATTTTTTTACGACGCCCATCCCCCATTAACATGACTCCTGTCTTAGTAAAGACAGGAGTCATGCCCCCTTGCCCATTGGCCATGCCCAGGGGACTTCTGTCCCCTGGGCATGGTCATTGGGCATTGTGGCATGTAGTGGGGCACAAATCAGGCCCCCCTATGCCAAAAAAAAATATAAAAAAAAATATATATATACTTACCTGAACTTACCTGAATGTCCCTGGGATGGGTCCCTCCATCCTTGGGTGTCCTCCTGGGGTGGGCAAGGGTGGCAGGGGGGGTCCCTGGGGGCATGGGAGGGCAGCTGTGGGCTCATTTTGAGCCCACAGGTCCCTTAACGCCTGCCCTGACCCAGGCGTTAAATTCAGGCGCAAATGCGGGGTTTTTTGCCCCGCCCACTCCCGGGCGTGATTTTTGCCCGGGAGTATAAATACCACGCACATCCCTGGGAGTCATTTTTTTAGACGGGAACGCCTCCCTTGCATCTCATTAACGCAAGGAAGGTGTTCACGCCAAAAAATGACGCTAACTCCATGAACTTTGGCGCTAGATGCGTCTAACGCCAAAGTATAAATATGGAGTTAGTTTTGCGTCGAAATGGCGTCGAAAAAAACGACGCAATTTCGGCGCAAACGGAGTATAAATATGCCCCTTTATATCACTTTTCAGTGCTATTTCTACAAATTCTTATTGCACCTTTTGTTGTGTTGATCTACAAATATCCAGATAAATATTCTATATTTTTCTAAACACTGTGTGGTGTATTTTTGTGGTGCTATATGGTGTTATTGTACGATTTATTGCACAAATACTTTACACATTGCCTTCTGAGTTAAGCCTGACTGCTCGTGCCAAACTATCAGATTGTGGGCACAGCATAAATTGGATTGTGTGTGACTTACCCTGACTAGAGTGAGGGTTCTTGCTTGGACAGAGGGTAACCTGACTGCCAACCAAAAACCCCATTTCTAACAATACCATTATAATCTTCTAATTCCATAATCCATCAAATGATTCCAGATTTAAAACGTTGCAAGCAATTCATCTGTAAGAATCAATTGTAGAAATAAATGTACCAAGTTTAGCAATGAGAAAAAGCAGAAGCATCCCCAAATCCAGAAATATGCGTGCTGGGTATTTTATTAATATTCACCATTTCTGATCTATTGTAGAAACAAACTTCAAGAATATGTATAATTTAAGAAATAATGAAAATATGGAAAAAAACGATTAAAAAACTTTGATCAAGTAGCCCTCAAACATTTTCTGCACACAGATAGTTTTCTCTTCACAGTGACACAGAATGGTAATGATGATACATTTCTCTTGTTTGGCATAGTTTCTACACTTGTTAAACGACATTCAATCAAGTTAACACTTGAAGTTTCAGAGAGTACTTGTCTGTGAGACAGAAATAGACCAAGTACACATTGAGGTCAGGGGGACAGCCAGCCCAAAGAGAGGAAAAAATGTACAGAATAAAAAAGGAGCATGAAGGCCAGACCATGAAAGACAAAGGGGGCGACAACCGCACTCCTTCCATCGGCAATAACAAGCAGCCTTAAACTTCAAAGTGCCTCCAGCTTGGGAGCTCATGCCCTCAGTGTTTTGCAGGAAATCACAGTTTCATCAATTACTGATGCACAGGAAGTCAGTGATCTGAACATGGTTAACTACTGTGAAATAAACTGGAGGGATTCAGGAGCCTCTCTTTGCCCAGTTCGCTTTTTATTTTTACAGATTTAGGCCCGTATTTATACTTTTTTTAGCGCCGCATTTGCGTCGCTTTTTGGCGCAAAACGGCGCAAACCTACAAAATACAATGGCATTTTGCAAGTTTGCGCCGTTTTTGCGTAAAAAAACGCCGCAAATGCGGCGCAAAAAAAGTATAAATACGGGCCTTAATTTGGAATGTAATGTTTTTTTTTTTTAAAGCGGTCAGACTCTGAATCATGGAAGAGGAAATCCTCTTCGTTTATCAGAAAGCAGCAAAATCCCAAGGTTTGTCCCTGAGCCCCAGGAAATGAGCCGAAATCCTGTGGGCTACAGGCAATATTCTCATGGTCGCCAATATTTTCCAATTAATCCTCTCACTTCTGCAGCATGTGCCCCTGAGGGTCTGCAAGGATGTCTGGGGAGCGCAGTGATGGAGCATGTGTCAGTGTTTGGAAAGGGCAACCATGCTGAAGGTTAACCAGAACTGACATTCCTTTCAGGCTAGATAACTGGAAATGTCAATGATCTACTCTAATTCTACCACCAAAAGTACCAGAACTGCACATTTATTGAAACAGACATTGTTACACTAGTGATCCCTGTATCCTGTAAAGTAAGCGCTACTGCCAAGGCTAGCCAAGAATACTGCCTCTGATGCATCACTGCTAATAATGACCACTGTCTACAGCCACTGAAACAGAACTGCTAAGAAAAGGTAGGGGTACAGATAAAAAAATACCACTACCAAGAACAGGCACATGTACAGGCACAGAAACACCACTCCCAAGGACAGGAACAACACTGTGACAATCATGTGGACCATCCACTCAGGGGCCCCAACGGACCCATGTCCCTACCACATCTACCTCCTGGAAACATCAGCAATGAGCACCACCCTGACCCACATCATCAACACTTCCATCATGTCCGCGACAGTTCCAGGTGAATGAGAACATGCCAAAATCAATGCCATCCTCAAGAAGCCCTCAGCCAGCCTGACTCAAATGAGCAACTTCTGACCCATCTGCCTGCTCCCCAGTCCCACCAAAGTGATTGAGAAGACCATCAACAAGCAACACACCTTGAACTTCACCATGTTCTAGGCAACACTCAATCAGGTTTCAGAAAGAACCACAGCACCGAAACAGCACTCATTGCGGCCACCAGTGACATGCAACTCATTCTTGGCTGAGGAGAAACAGCTGCCTTTACCCTGCTCGACCTCTCTGCGGCCTAAACACTGTCTCCCATTACACCCTCACCATAAGATGCCAGGAAATTGACAACCAAGGATCTGTCCTCGAATGGATCTGTTCCTTCCTCACAAGAAGAACCCAAAGGGTCAGACTGTTACCCGTCACATCAGAGACCAAGAGACTGATATGTGGAGTCCCACAGGGATCATCCCTTAGCCCCACCCTTTTCAACATATACATGGCACCTCTCACCAGCATCCTTCGATCATGAGACACCAACGTCATCTCTTACACCAATAACACTCAACTCATTCTCGCCCTGATGGACAAGCCAACCACCACCAAGACCAACTGCATGACCATGGTAGCAGATTGAATGCAAACAAACTTCCTGTAGCTCAACTCTGACAAGATGGAATTACAGGCCTTTGGCAATAAGACCTACCCATGGAACTCCACCTCGTGGCCAATGGAGCTAGGATCAACATCCACACTCATAGACCATGCAAGAAATCTAGGGATAATCCTAGTTGACAAGCTCAACATGATGGTTCAAATCAACACATTGTGCACCTCCTATTTCCATATCCTACGCATGCTACAAGAGATCTGCAAATGGTTGCCTCAGAACACCAGAAGGACTGTCATGCAAGCACTCATTACCAACAGGCTGGACTATGGCAACCCTCCGTACACTGGAATCATCAAACAACTCCTACTCGGACTCCAGGCCATCCGCTGCAAGACTCCTACTTGACCTTATACAGCACAGTCACATCACACAACTCCTCAAGAAGCTTCACTGGCTCCCCATTCACAAGCCCAGCCAATTTAAGCTTCTCAGACACGCATACAAAGCTCTACACAACAAAGGACCAGAATACCTGAACAGCCACATACACTTTCACCAACCCACCAGAACCCTACACTCTGTCTCACTCACACTCGCACACATTATCTGCATCCGTAAAAGCAAAACTGGAGGTCGCACGTTCTCCTACATTGCACCCACGACATGTAACAAACTCCCTCATTACATTTGAGCTTCCTCCTCACTTCCTGTGTTCTACAAGAAGCTGAAGGCCTGGCCTTCCAGTAAGGACCTTAGGCACCTCACTCCTACACACCTGCCCAAGTGCCTGGATACCCTCTGATGTGATTATTGTGCTATACAAATCAGTATAACATAGCATAACTCAGGCAAAAGTAAAAATAGTCACAAGTTTAGTCAAAGAAACATCACTACCATGAAAAGACATGAATACAACTACCGAACTACCACTGTTAACAAGAGATGCCAAACAAACACCCAAAGCTATTAGATTAGTCATAAGTACTTTCATTGAAACTTCACCTCCAAGAATATGCACAAATGTTACTACTGAAACATGACTACCATATTCTGCAACCGAAACATCACTGCTAAAAACACAATTGCACCCAAAGAAACTCTGCTAACAATACTAGGCAGAAGACAGTCACACCACCACCAAAAAGAGGGCTAGTACTGCTACTGAACCATCAATGCCAAGAGAAGGCACTAGTACTACCTCTAAAAAAGCCACCGCAAAAAGAGACATGAATGCAGTCAAAGTAATACCATTGCCATGAGTAGACACAAGCTCTGCAGCTGAAACACCACTGCTATGAGCAGGCAGGAATGCAGCCAAAGAAGCACTGATACCCACGATAGACACGTGTACAGCCACAGAAACACTGCTATGAAGAATAGGCAGGAGTGTTATCAAAGAAACACCACTACCAGGAATCGGCATGATTTAAGAAACAGAAACACTGCTATCAAAAATAGGCAGGAGTACAATCACCAAAACACCACTACCAAACATGAGAACAGCCAGAGAATTATTGCTACCACCAAAAGGCACAAGTGCTACCACAGAAATGCCACTACCATGAATAGGGACTAGTACACTGAGAGAATCATCACCACCAATGACAAAGTGTATAACCACAAAAACACAGCTAGAAGAATACCACTGAAACACCACTGCAAACATGTCCAGGGATTCTACCACTAAAAAATTCACTGCTAGGAATAACCAGAAGTACAGCTTGCTAAAATAGTACAACTCCATGTTTATCTGAGTGCAGAAAGACAAATGGCTAGGTTGACCTAACGTGGGGCAGTGTGATGCGGTGGTGTAGGCTTAGACTGAGAAACAAGTCCCTTCCTTTTTTTTCCTCCTCTGACACTATGGTCCAAATTTATGAAAAGTGGCGCTGCATCTAGTGCAGCGCCATTTTTCTTGAGCTCCTTAGTGCCCTCTTAATGCCACCATGTGTGCGCCATAATAAAAATACGGTGCACCATGGTGGTAGTCAGGGGGACTAGCATCATAATTTTTGACGCTAATCCGGCTCTTTGCAGGAGTAGCATCAAAAATGTTGACGCTAATCCTGCAAATCACCCAGAAGTCCATTGAACACAATGGGAGCCTCTTTTTAATGCCTACACTTAGCAGGCGTTAAAAAATTCCAATAAAAATTGTGCAAACGAATCTAATAGATTCCTTTGCCCCATTCTTATGGCGTCTCCAGCAGCACAACGCTCCCCTTGCATACAATATGCCTGGAGCACGCATTATGTGGCGCAAGGGGTTACAAAGTGTAAATATGGCGCAGAGTTTTTGCTCTTCCAATGCCACATTAGTGTAAAAGAAATGGTGCTAATGTGGTGTTGGAATGGCGCTAGGTTACCATTAATCTGGGCCTATATGTTTTTAGAAAAAGTGCATGGTCTTTCTGGACTCCGAGAACTCGGGCATAAAGTCAGGTATATCTTAACTTAAGACAGGCCAGTCAGGCACAGGGAAGGCGGTTGTGTTTTCTTTGGGAACCAGGTGGGCCCGCATGGTCTGCTGCCGAGGTGGTCGTTGGCTTCTGATGACGCAGAAAAAGAGGGTCCTACATATATTCATACATTTTGCATAATCAAACATATAATATAGAGTGATGTTAGTAGAAGAAATAATGTACGAGGGAAAATGTGCCCTCGGGGTAGTTCGCCATCATTGTAAACGAGCTTTATTAATCATGAAGTATTGAAAATGTAGTAATCCGTCATAATTGCAAATGTGTGCCATGATTTCTTGCTTGAAAACTGTTTTGCTTAGCTTAAATTTAGTACAGGCTTTGGCCTAGTTGCCTGGTCTCAAATTCTAACTGCGTGGTTTTTTTCCTTGAACTAATGAAACATATATTCTTGCTTGAAGTTGTATTTTTCCAGTAGAGCTGACTGGTACACTTATCTCCAAGGTTTCGTGCTGGGCCGGTTTCATCCCCTTTGATACAAGGTCAGTCTCTGCAGGTGCGGACAATGAAGGTACAGATAGTAAAATAATTGGCAAACCATGATACAACTTGTGTTCCAAGGCTCCAAGGCTAATGTATGCACAAATAAGTTCTAGTAAAAGGCAAATTTTCATTGGACAATTTGAAGCCAACCTATGAACCCTCCAATGGAAGACCCTGCAAGATTTGGAATGTTTCTTACTTAAACCCACCGAACAAAGAGAAGTCAGCCATTTTCCTCGATGCCAGTTTGAAGCCTGATTCCAGACTCCATTTTGGACGACACCCTGATACCCTTTTCTCTATCCGAGAGAAAGAGACTTTAAGAATTCTCACCCTAGAGACTTTAACTTTGATTTGCCCCGTCTTGCCCATGCAGTAACTTTGCCCCATTCTCCTTGCCGCTGCAAGGAAGCTTGCCCTTAACTTTGTCCCTTTAAAACTTACCCCATGCTGATCGAACCGGTACCTGAAGGACGAAGACTTTTCTTGAATGCTGATTGTATTTGGTAAATATGAAAGGATAAATGTATTATGCATTGTGTTTTTCCTTTTAGGTACCAACTGCTATTTTGACAGGGCCCTAGCTAGAAGTTTTCCAAATTTGTGTCGACTAAATTCGTTTTGCATGAAGTCCCACATGCCGATGCTAATTAGAGGTTAGTCGAGGTATACATCCAATGTACCATGCCGAATTGAAATCTTGTTATGCTGACCGAATGTATGCAATTAGTCAAATACAGTTAGTCACATTGGTGATTTGCATTGCTATAACAGAGTGTATCATCATTCAGATTTTGCGTAGATTGCGTTTCTTCCGCCGTTATGGACAGCTAGTAATGTTCATATACATATATCAATTGGTCTTGAGACATATATATATCGTGCTAGCTTTGTTAATATAGGGAAATAAATTCACTAACTTCTAATAAACTGGTGTGGTTATTCATGACTGAAAGGTCATGGTGCGCCTAAATACCAACTGTTATTGATTTCTGATGTGCTAGAATGATCTATTAATTGAGTATTGATTACTGCCTACAATAGTTATTGATTATTGATCTGAATGACTCAGCTATTTTAGGATGAGGAGAGCCCGACTCGGTTAAAATATCCACCGACCTCCAACGTGTCCAGGTACAGGAAATTTATAAGGGCTGGACGCGTTATCAGTAGATGGTAGCAGAGGATGGTTTTGCCCTTTGGGACCCCATCCCAACAATAGACAGAGTCAAGTTAGAATTTTCTTTGATAAAAGAAGTTGGAGGGATGATGATGCCCTAAGTCCCCAATGACTTTCCCGGGATCTCGGAGCTTGCGAATGGAGGACATGGAGGTGTGAGAATGGTCTCGGCGTTTCTAGTGACGGTATGAGTGAAGTTAGGGTTTTTGCGCTTGCATAGCTTATCGCCGCAGATTAATTGAGAAGTTTGTGAGGATTTTAGGTGGGTTAAAAGATATTAGAGGAGTGTTACTCCAAAGGTGTGAGAGTAGGGAAGTCGTCGAACTTCACGTGTGTGTAGCGCTTTGAGCAGAAAAATTGTCCACGTGGTTGTTGATGTTGAGACGGGCCCTGCGAGGTCAAGAGACTCCGGAGTATGTTGAAAAGTGTATGAGACACTTGTTTAATGTTGTAATCTGGTCGGTTTTAATAGGTTGATCGGGTGTGGTCAACGAGTCGGTATGAATGTTGCGGAGTGAGAGAAAACTTCGACTTTGAGATTTGACGAATTCTAAAGTGCACTAGAATAGTTCATTGATCAGTTGAGAGTAAAGTTTGCGGGTCAAATTTTGCTTGCGAAAGCGGGAAACCGAGAAAGATGGAATAACTGCCGAGGCTAGTGAAAAATCCCTAAGGTTTCTGAAGCGACTGTGTTACCCTTCCTGTAGCAAACCGACAGATTTGTTTTATTATTTTGGTAAAGTGCTCGCGTTACATTGCAGAAATTAGTTTGAGAGTGAAAGACGAGTGAAAGAAGACAAGCCGCAGGACTTTGTCAGCCGCAGTGTGTGAGTGTGACGTCACTAGGAGCCGCGCTGGGATAGGTCGGTTGGTGAGAAGGGTCGCGCACGGATTGGACACAGTCCGTGAAGCGCAATTAAAAGGGCAAAGGCAAGCGAAGAGTATTCCGGGAATTAAAGTCACTTATTGATTACACATATTAAGAAAAATAAGAGACGGAAAGATGAAATTTTTCAAAGCATTTAAGAGTGTCATGAGGGGAGATGCCTATATTAAAGCAAACGTAGGAGAAGAAACACCGCCTGCTTGTACACCAGCTTACATTGTCATTGAAGAAAAGGGTGTAGCGCCATGTTTATGGTTAAAACAATGGTGCAAGTTAACGGAAAAACATGGGAGTGTAGCGTTCCCTATCCACGGGTCGTTTAATCTGAGGGTTTTAGAAAATCTGAGATTTGCGTTATACGACATGAAAGTACCTCCAAGACCAGCACAATTTGAGGCACTAGCAATTTGGGAGCTGATAGCTAGAAACCAACAACAAAAGAAGTTCGAGACCAGAATAAGAAAGGTAGAAAAGACACTAGCGGATGCTAGATGGGACACCACACAAAAGGTTTGGAGATCAGACGTATTGCAGGGGATTAAATTGTTTCCAGCAATTACTGATGAAGGGGAAACGGAAGGAAGGAAAGCTACCTATAAGACAAACAGGAGTCAGTCCAGAGAGAGAGAGAGCAATAGAAACTCAAAAAGGGGAGACGAGTCAGACGATGAGGAGTTCATTATACAATTGTTGAATGATCGCCCGCCACCGTATGTGGAAAACGAACAAGGCTCAAGTATCAGTACTGCCCCTCCAGAACCAACACAGGGTAATGTGACACCTAATTTGAGAAAATCTCAGAGACCGAGCAGCTCCAACATGCCTTTTTTCCCACAAATACCCCAGGTTCAAAGAATGTACCCAGAAGTGCCTACATTGAAACCTGCTGATAACTATCAGCCAAAGGTTCAGAGGCACTGTTGTGATGAGCATAACATGGGAATGACTTCCGATTCAATGGCGCAGGGAGGACAAAACTATCAGAGACCGACATTGATTCAAGCTGAATCAACACAGTTCTCGATGCCCCAAAAGCAGACACAAGAAATGCGAGTAATAGAAAGCCAGTTAGGTATGCCAGCAATGATGAACCACAATGTGGGGATTAACATGCCACAGAATTCGGGGAACAGACAGAATCCAGATGCAATATCTCTACCTATCACTGTAGGTCCACCAGTACCACTGTACATACAGGCAAATTCAAGCACAAGCGACCAAGGGTCAATGATACAGAATGGGATAGGGAGGAGATGCATAGAAACCACTCCAGAGACAACTCCGATAGCGGCAATGCCAAATGGATCTGGGTCCTTGTCGGAATTTAGTCCAATTCCAATTTGTGCTCCGTCAACCGTGGTAAGGTCACATCCACCACTATTAGTACCGTTAACCTCACAGACTGAAACATTGCAGAAACCGTCAGTGGCAGTTGATGTAACTGCTACACTGATGGGACTGAACGCGCAACAGCTAACACAATGGTTCAACAGCCTGAACTCCCCACAGAGCGCATCTAGCGGGAAGGGAGAAGAATACCTGAATAAAATAAGGTTGGGTATGGAGGCAGATGAACTGGTAGAGGGAACAATGGGTTTGAACAGATTAGAATCATACACAGAGGAAGAACTAAGATACATGTGCCCTAGGATTACAAGAGAAGTGAGCAACATACATAAAAAGTTACAAGAAATCGCAGACAGAAATGAGATCGATATAGGTAAGACCAAACACCTGAGCAGAAGTTACAGGTTAGACTTTGAGACAAAAGATTTTGAACACATGAGATCCGCAGGGATGAAAACACACCTTAAGGAGATACTGCAGAGTGCACAGGTCTGGAGATGTTTAGACAAGTGGGAAAGTAGATGGGTTAAGAAAAAGGACAAAAAGAAAGAAAATACTCTAGAGCGGAATGAGAAAAAACAACAGAATGACGATCTGATAACTATGTTACCAATGAGAGAAACAGCAGGGGGAAAACTTGTACATGTACCATGGCACAGGTGCGATATTCAATCCTTTACGGATGTCTTTCCCAAATTGAGAGAGAAGCCGATTGAGTGGTATCAACAAACAGATAGATTTGTGAAACTCGCGAAATGTCTCTGGGAAGACTTGAATACTTTGTTTGAGATTGTGGTTCCGGCAGATTTGTGGGAAGATTGTAAAAGGGCTGTAGGTTGGCCGACGAGTGAACCAGAGAGAGATAGGGACACAGGTGTGCCATCACCTACGGTAATGAGTTTGTACCACAAGGTGATCGAGCACTTGAAAACCAAGGTTGCGTCGAAAAATGTGGATTGGCAAAGGATTGACAGGACCGCCCAAGAGGTTAAAGAATCTATACACGCGTATTATGAGAGGTTGTTGAAAGCGTTTAAAAATTACAGTGGCACGGAAACGATTGAGCCAAAGGACATGCTCCATTTTGTGTTCAGGTTTGTGGAAGGGCTGAGACCCGAAATTAGCCAGATGATTAAGTCACATTTGATTTGTTGGCAGTCAAAGTCGATCGATGAAGTGTTGAATTATGCAAAATACTGTAGTGATGAGATTGAGACAAAGCAGAAAAGATTGAAAGAAAAGGTGATGGTGATGCAGCTCAGAGCAGCTCAGACAGGTTTACAAGGTTTGCAAGGTTTTCAACAACAGATGCCGCAGCAGCAGCAGCAGGGAAATGCTATGTTTCAGCCGCAGATGAGAGGCAGAGGCCGAGGAGGTTTTGTGAATAATGGTCCTGATTTGAATACCGTTATGATTCCAAATGGTATACAGGCAATGAAGAAGGTGATGCCATGTCACACGTGCGGAATCGTCGGGCATTGGAAACGGGAGTGCCCAATGATGGTGCAGGAAGGTGTAGGTCAGCAAAACAATGATGTCAATGCATTCCAGACTATGAGAGGACCGAAACTGAGAGGTCCAAACCCGAATTTTCAAAACAATATAAACCAGCTGCAGGGTTTACAACCCATGCAACCACAACAGGTGCAAATGCCCCGTGTGCAAATGACACAATTGCAGCCAATGCAACAGCAGTTTCCCATGGTACCTAATCAGCAAATGCAAATACCCTTAGCACCAATGAATCAGCAGCAAGCAATGCTTCCTCAACAGGTTGCGGGTCAGGGAATGAGTCAAAATGACACAGTACACCAGTTCCCATTACACAGCGAGAATGGAATAAACGATGTATGGGAGAGTGAAAGTTCAGATGAGGAGGGAAATTGTGTGCTTGCAGCATCTTTGGAAGTTGATCAAAAGGGTCCGTATGTGGAGGGAACAGTTATGGGTCATCGCGTCTCATTCTTGGTTGACACAGGAGCTACACGTTCCACTGTTAGGAGCATTGAAGTACCAAACTTGCCACTTTCAGGAAGAACAGTACAGGTAGTGGGAGTGGCAAATAGATACTTGACGAACCCAATCACAGACCCAGTACAAGTCAGAATTGGCAACTACCGAGGGTCACATAAATTTGTGGTGTGTGATTCAAGCCCGATATCACTGTTAGGGAGAGACCTATTGTGCAAATTGGGATGTTCAATTATGTGTTCGAATGATGGGATTAAAATTCAGACGAGTAGCGATGGGGAAGAAGAGGACAGTGTAGGAGGGGATGAAGTGGAAACTGTCGATGAAGAGTATCCCCTGATTACCCTTTATCCAATGGTCACTGAGGCAGACATTCCTGCTGAGTTACAAGAAACAGTCGGAAAGGAAGTGTGGGACATGACAGGGAAAGAGGTGGGACTGGTGAAAGGAGTGGAACCAGTGAAAGTGACTGTAAAACCCAATGTAACCTTTCCCCAGACCCCACAATACCATATGGCACAAGACACCCTCATGAAAGACGCCCAACTCATTGATGAGTTTGTAAAACAGGGAGTACTGAAAGAAGTGTTAAGCAGTCCATGTAATTCACCAATTATGGGACTAATAAAGCCAAGTGGAAAGGTCCGAATTGTGCAGGACTTGAGGAAAATAAATGACATAATAATAAAATGTTGCCCTGTAGTACCAAATCCAGCTGTGATAATGTTTCAAATTCCCTGTGATGCTGAATGGTTCTCAGTTATCGACTTATCGCAAGCATTCTTTTCTGTGCCTCTTCATGAGGACAGCCAATTTCTCTTTTGTTTCAAATTCCTAGATAGAGTTTACAGTTGGTGTCGAATTCCTCAAGGGTTTTCGGAGTCACCGTCAATATTCAATCAGATTCTAAAGAAAGATTTGGAAGCACTGGAGTTGCCATTCGAGTCAACCTTAGTACAGTACATTGACGACTTACTGATCGCGTCCAAAACAGAAAGTGACTGCACAGCTGACACCATTGCCCTATTGAACCATTTGGGAAGAAATGGACATAAGGTGTCCCCTTCAAAATTACAATTCTGCCAGAAGAAAGTGAAATATTTGGGTCACCAAATAGAGAAAGGGTCACGGAGAATAATGAAGGAAAGAATAACAAGTGTACTTCAAATGAGTCCCCCAAAGACGAGGAGGGAAGTGAGGAAGTTTTTGGGAATGGTGACCTACTGTCGCCAATGGATTCCCAACTTCTCAACTCTAGCAAAACCTTTGCTGAAATTAACCCAGAAAGATGCGTTGGATGAGATTGAGCTGAAAGGAGATGAGATGGATGCTTTTATTGAATTAAAGGAATGCATGTGCAGGGCTCCAGCTTTAGGTATGCCTGACTACACAAAACCTTTCACATTGTTTTGTCATGAACGTGATGCATGTTCCTTGTCTGTCTTGACCCAAGCCCATGGTGGCGTAAACAGACCAGTAGCATATTTTTCAGCTACTTTGGATCCGGTCGCAGCAGCACTGCCAGGGTGCTTGCGTGCCGTAGCAGCAGTTGGTATCAGCCTCACTCAGAGTGAAGGAATAGTGATGGGACACCCTTTAACAGTCATGGTCCCTCACTCAGTCGAGATACTTTTGACACGTTCCCGAACACAGCACATGACCGGTGCTAGACTCACAAGGTATGAAACAATAATTCTGGGATCACCTAATGTGCAGCTGAAAAGGTGCACTACGCTGAACCCAGCAACCTTGTTTCCCAGTGAAAATGCCGAAATTGAGAACGCTGAAGACATCGAGCATGACTGTCTTCAGGTGACTGAATTTTGCACCAAACCAAGACCTGATATCAAAGACACCCGATTGGAAGAGAATGATCAAATCATTTTTGTTGATGGTTCATGTTTAAGAGATGCATTGGGAATATTGAAAGCAGGGTATGCTGTATGTACTGTAACAGGTGTTCTGGAAGCCTCTTGGCTTCAAGGGGTTTACTCTGCACAAGTAGCAGAATTGGTAGCCCTTACTAGAGCTTGCCAACTTTCTGCATTAATGAAAGTTACCATTTACACTGACAGCCAGTACGGGTTTGGAATAGTGCATGATTTTGGACAATTGTGGTCACAGAGAGGCTTCATGACCTCTTCAGGATCACCAGTGAAAAATGGTGAAAGAATAAAAGAATTGTTACATGCCATCCAACTACCAGGAGAAGTAGCAGTGGTAAAATGCAGTGCACACTCGAAGGGACAAGACTATGTTTCCCTGGGAAATGGAAATGCGGATCAAGTCGCAAGGTTTTGCGCATTGAACTGTATATTGCTCAGGGATGAATGGAATTTGATAAGTGAACCAGAACTTGAACAAAGCGAAATCTTTGCTCTAAAGGTTATAGATACAATGGACGAATTGAAATCCTTACAGAATGATGTCAGTGAGGATGAGAAACTCTCGTGGACCAAATCACAATGTGTAAAGAGACTAGATGAATTATGGGTTTCAAGTGAAGGGAAATTCGTTCTTCCAAACAACCTTTTGACACAGATTGCCAGATTTTACCATGGACAAGCTCATCTTGGGAGGGATGCCATGATTAGGTTGTTTAAAACTGATTGGTTTAACCCCAAATTCCGTCAAGTTGCTGAAGCAGTTTGCCACCGTTGCGTCATTTGCCAACAGATGAACGCAGGGAAGGGAACCGTAGTAAATTTGAGCCACATTGGAAGAGCAGGGGGTCCATTCAGCAGGATGCAAATGGATTTCATTGAGATGCCTGTGCATGGAGGCTTGAAGTATGTGTTGGTGATTGTGTGCATTTTTAGTCACTGGATTGAAGCATATCCTACACACAGAAATGACAGTCTCACAGTTGCAAAACTACTCTTGAGAGAGCTAATACCACGTTTCGGATTCCCGATCTCTTTAGAATCAGATAGGGGAAGTCACTTCAATAATGAAGTAATAAAATTGCTTTGTGCAGCACTGAACATTGAGCAAAAGCTGCATTGTAGCTACCGCCCTGAAGCATCAGGTCTAGTGGAGCAAATGAATGGCACATTGAAATCAAGAATGGCGAAAATATGCGCATCAACAAACTTGAAATGGCCTGACGCGTTGCCTTTGGTGCTAATGTCAATGAGAAACACCCCTGACAGAAAAACTGGACTGTCCCCACATGAGATCCTCATGGGCAGAGCTATGAGACTTCCAGCAGTTCCTGCAAATGCGCTTTTGAATATTACAGATGATATGGTGTTAGACTACTACAAAGGTCTAGCTGATGTGGTTCGCTCTTTCTCTCACCAGGTGGAGGCAACCACCTTGCCACCGATCCAAGGTCCAGGACACACCCTGAAAGCAGGTGACTGGGTCGTGATAAAGAAGCACGTGAGGAAGTCGTGTTTGGAACCCCGTTGGAAAGGACCTTTTCAAGTGATTTTGACGACTACCACCGCTGTGAAGTGTGCGGGAGTTCCCAACTGGATTCACGCCAGTCACACAAAGAGGGTACTGTGTCCCACAGACTAGGAAGTTGAAGCGCTGAAGTTACCAGTACCTGATAACAAAGTGCAAAGCGCTGAGACAGAGCGAAAAAGAACTAAAAGCGAACAGGCAGAAATAGAGGAGGGAGAAATATTCTCTGAGGACGAAGCAACTGGTTCACTTGGGGAAGACCAAGGAGGAGCCTCAGAAAGCGACGAAGCAGCTGAAGGTAACAAAGAGCCCGAAGCAGCTGAGAGTGACAAAGAGCCTGAAGAAAGTAACGGCGACAAAGGGCTCGAAACGGGTGAAGAAGCAGGAGAGCCTGATCAGAGGAGGGCTTTCCCAGAAACAGATGATACAGGAAAGGAACAGGAAAACCTGATTGATTTCCCAGAGGGAGATGACGAAACGATACAGAGTGAAACCGGTACCTCTCCTTCGGAAGGGGTTGCGGGTCCGTCAAGTGGACCCAGTGCAAAACGTAGACAAAGCATATCACCAGTAAAACTAAGAATAAGAGAAACGTCAAATGACAGAGCAGGGCCAAAGGTGAAAGAGAAAAGAAAGGAAGTGTCTGTCGTAGTACCGGCACCAAGTGAAGAAAAGGACTTGGCCAAAGAGGAAAGTACCAGTGAGAAAGAATCAAAGAGAGATGCAAAATTGAAAAGAAAAAGGATACCGAGCAGGAGGTATTCCGGTCCGGAGTGGGCATACGTAGCCAATAACGATTGGTCAGACGAATTCGTATCCCTCAGTCTCGAGAACGAAGAAGCAGAACTACACTTTGGAAACAAAAGTTTTATGGACTCTGTTGATTGAAGACATTGGTCACCTGATTGACTTTCAACCGGCTAAGACATTGCTAACTTGATTGACTTTGAAACCGATCTTGAGACAACGCTGCTAACCGATAAAAAGACTAAGCTGCTAAAGAAAACTGTGTGAACATTGAACTCGTTCAGCTTTATAAATATCTGCAAAACCGCTTTGATAGAGTGTCTTCAACTTTCTGATTCTATACAGATCATGACTAGTTTCACTACACAGGGGCGTAAAATGAAGTATTGTAAATACATGTGTATAGGTTTATTAACTGCATGCGTACTAATCATCGTAGTAATAGTTCTTGGAATGCATGGGAAGAATGAGAAAGAGACAAATGATGCTACTACTTCTAAACCTACTATTGTTACTGAACTAACCGCTCTGAAAAGACTCGAACAAGACGAGAGACACTTGCATGATAAAAAGGAACTTTCATCTAACGTTTTCTATCGCTTGCTGAGTGAGTATGTTGAGACTATGGATGCGAAAGATTGTTATGTGTGTACGCAAATACCTACCTCAGTAGTGGAAGGGGTAACATATCACAGCATGCCTCTTACATATGGAATTACATGTAGTATTATAGCTTCCAGATTTTATGGTCAAAAGGATATTCATTATTTCTACACTAATTATGATGTTACTTTTGCATATGTCCCCATAATAGGGCATTTGAGTAAAATAGCTAGAGATTGGTATGCCAAATTAATGAGGGAATTCTTTGAACCAATGTCACCTTTTCACACAGCTCACGCACATAGAGAGAACCTTACATGCTTGCTTTCACCAGTAGAAATAGAATTTTTAAACCGCACTGATGACCGGAAGAATGAAATGAAGGAGAAATTAGAAAGGGAATTACATGAAAGAACATCTGTAGATAATTATGCTTTTGCTGCAATAAAGACACAAGGGAAAATAGCTTTAGATACATTGTATGTGGGAAGATTTTGTATACATAGATTTCAATCATATTATGACACAGTTTTTGTGGGAACGAGTGAATGCAAACATACGTACGCATTTCAATCTAAGTGGACGTTCATGCTGAATGGACAAGATCCAGTTATTCCTGGAGTATATTATATTTGTGGACTCAACGCCTATTATCGTCTTCCTAAAGGATGGTATGGGAGGTGTTATTTGGGAATAGTGTTCCCAAAAGTTTACCAACTAGACGACTTAAAGAAATTTCCAAAGCTGTCTGAATCACATCGTGTTCAGAAAAGAGAGACAGCTTCTGGTGTAGTAGGAGATATATTTGGAGCATTGATTCCTTCAGTAGGAGTCATATTGAATTCAATCAAAATACGAAAGTTGTCTACTATTGTGGATAACATGCTGAAAAAAGTTTTCAGGAGCTATAATCCTGATGGATGCTGAACTTGCTGCAGAAAGAGCTATGACTCTTCAAAATCGGCTTGCCTTAGACATTCTTTTAGCAAAGGATGGCGGCGTTTGCAAAATGCTTGGTACACGTCACTGCTGTACCTATATACCAGACAGTAGTGGAAAAATTAGAACAATGCTTACGAACTTAACCAAAGAAAGCGTAGATTTGAAGGAATTGAAAGAGCCCGGAGTTTGGGAGAAGGTTGGAAAGGGATTTGCTTCTGTGGGAAATTGGCTCAGCAACGTTTGGAACGGATTGTTATTAAAGATAGTAAAGGGAATATTAATAGTATTAATTTGTTTATTAGGTCCTTGGGGAATATGGAAAGTTATTAAAATATTAAAAGCAAGGAACAAAAGGAAAAGAGAGGAGAAAATAGAGAACAAAATGGTGGAAATTTATAGAGAAAAATCAAAAGGGACTAAAAGAAAAAGGGAATTGACCGAAGTGCCAAATTACTATACAGAATTTTAATGGAATACAATTTGTGGGTAGACTTGATGTGATGACATAATTAGTCATCAGAGGAGGGATTGATGACGCAGAAAAAGAGGGTCCTACATATATTCATACATATTGCATAATCAAACATATAATATAGAGTGATGTTAGTAGAAGAAATAATGTACGAGGGAAAATGTGCCCTCGGGGTAGTTCGCCATCATTGTAAACGAGCTTTATTAATCATGAAGTATTGAAAATGTAGTAATCCGTCATAATTGCAAATGTGTGCCATGATTTCTTGCTTGAAAACTGTTTTGCTTAGCTTAAATTTAGTACAGGCTTTGGCCTAGTTGCCTGGTCTCAAATTCTAACTGCGTGGTTTTTTTCCTTGAACTAATGAAACATATATTCTTGCTTGAAGTTGTATTTTTCCAGTAGAGCTGACTGGTACACTTATCTCCAAGGTTTCGTGCTAGGCCGGTTTCATCCCCTTTGATACAAGGTCAGTCTCTGCAGGTGCGGACAATGAAGGTACAGATAATAAAATAATTGGCAAACCATGATACAACTTGTGTTCCAAGGCTCCAAGGCTAATGTATGCACAAATAAGTTCTAGTAAAGGGCAATTTTTCATTGGACAATTTGAAGCCAACCTATGAACCCTCCAATGGAAGACCCTGCAAGATTTGGAATGTTTCTTACTTAAACCCACCGAACAAAGAGAAGTCAGCCATTTTCCTCGATGCCAGTTTGAAGCCTGATGCCAGACTCCATTTTGAACGACACCCTGATACCCTTTTCTCTATCCGAGAGAAAGAGACTTTAAGAATTCTCACCCTAGAGACTTTAACTTTGATTTGCCCCGTCTTGCCCATGCAGTAACTTTGCCCCATTCTCCTTGCCGCTGCAAGGAAGCTTGCCCTTAACTTTGCCCCTTTGAAACTTGCCCCATGCTGATCGAACCGGTACCTGAAGGACGAAGACTTTTCTTGAATGCTGATTGTATTTGGTAAATATGAAAGGATAAATGTATTATGCATTGTGTTTTTCCTTTTAGGTACCAACTGCTATTTTGACAGGGCCCTAGCTAGAAGTTTTCCAAATTTGTGTCGACTAAATTCGTTTTGCATGAAGTCCCACATGCCGATGCTAATTAGAGGTTAGTCGAGGTATACATCCAATGTACCATGCCGAATTGAAATCTTGTTATGCTGACCGAATGTATGCAATTAGTCAAATACAGTTAGTCACATTGGTGATTTGCATTGCTATAACAGAGTGTATCATCATTCAGATTTTGCGTAGATTGCGTTTCTTCCGCCGTTATGGACAGCTAGTAATGTTCATATACATATATCAATTGGTCTTGAGACATATATATATCGTGCTAGCTTTGTTAATATAGGGAAATAAATTCACTAACTTCTAATAAACTGGTGTGGTTATTCATGACTGAAAGGTCATGGTGCGCCTAAATACCAACTGTTATTGATTTCTGATGTGCTAGAATGATCTATTAATTGAGTATTGATTACTGCCTACAATAGTTATTGATTATTGATCTGAATGACTCAGCTATTTTAGGATGAGGAGAGCCCGACTCGGTTAAAAGATCCACCGACCTCCAACGTGTCCAGGTACAGGAAATTTATAAGGGCTGGACGCGTTATCACTTCCTCCCCCGAAAATGCATAAACAGCTTCCGGGTTAGAATGCCGCAGCCGTGACGCCGCGAGTTGTGCAGAGAGGAGGTTGCAAGGAGACCCACCATCGCTGCAACTGGCTGCCAATGACGAATTGTAGAAGTGGCGGAAAGTGATGACACGAGGAGTTAAGCAGGGTGGCGGAGGCAGGATACTGGTGCTCAGAGGCAGGAGGCATGCTGGAGGTGTCCCGGAGAAGGAATGACCCGAGCACCATGAGGTAACAACAGAGCTGGGTGCTAGGCGTAAGGTGTCACGTGTAAAGCAACAGGGGGCAGGGCTGTTTCATTCGCTTTGGCCCTGCTCTGCCCTACTTTCTGCAGATGTTCTCTTGAGGATTCCCCAAGACTCGATGGAGGGGAAGATCTCTTCGATGCATTCTAGCTATTTTTGTTTTTGAGCTTGAACTCAATTGTGTTAACTGAGGTGCAGCGAGGTGCAGAAGAGTCTTGACTGGAAGCTTTCTATTAATGCCTTTGGTGTAGCAGGGAGGTGCTCTGTGGCTGGGCTCTTTTTTGGCTCCCTTTGACAAGTGCTAATCAATGAGGGACTGCCATTGTATCAATGTGGGCAGCTTCTTGAGGACATTCCTATTGTTTCCCCTTTCTTGCCCCGCTACTATCCTTAGTGCCTGCCCTTAAAGTTATTGGGGTTCCAACATCTGGCTACGCCCCTCTGTCGCTTGCCACATCATTTGTTGCCCTTGGATCATGGCTGGGGGGAAAGGAAGAAGCAGGACAATACTTAAAAAGGAAAAAGAAATGATGAAACACTTCAAGTCTGGGGGGACATCAGAAAGCCTGGATTCCTCCGCCCTGACCCAAGGAATCACGAAACGCGCAAGGCAGCTTGTGCAAAGAGCCGATCAAAGCTCACACTCTAGTAAAAAGACCAGGATGCCCTCTAATTCTTCTAGTCCTGAAGATGTTCTTCAGCGATCCGGTCACCAGGAGGCAGGGAAAGACATGGGTGCTCTAGAGCAGGGGATGGGCTCCCTGGTGGAGTCACCACAGGTTTCTTGGTGGCAGTAGTTATGCCTGAAACTTCAGACACCTCTAATATCTCTAGAGAGTCAGATGCTTCTCCTTTCTCAGCCTCTGGTCTATCAACCTCCAGCCACGCCATCCTGGCGGTGAAGCCTGCTGGGGCTAAAGACTATCCCCTGTTCGCCAAGGGAAAAACAGGTGCTGGGGTTACGGTACCTATGCAGTCAGCCACCCGTCAGATAGTTGTGTCTGCTTCAGCTCCTACCATCAGCTCCGTTGCCTTACAGACACAACTGACCGATCCTCGGGCTACAATCTCTCAGGTGCCCGTGCCTACCACCAAGGGATGCGATCAGCAGGAGGTGTGTCTGCAAGCCTCTCTGGATAATGCAGTAACCATGCAAATAAATACCAAAAGAATGCTAAGTATGATTCTTGACGAGATAAGGGACCTTAATACATTAAAAGCTATTAAAGTGGCTGTTTTGCATGTGAGGCTTGCAAAAATGGAGAAAAAGATGTCCTTATTTCTGGAAAGGCTCAATGAGTGTCGCAACTAGAAGATCAAGGGGCAGATTTATGAAACGTTGAGGTACATCTAGTGCAGCACAACTTTTCTTGCACCCCTTAGCGTTCCCCTAACGCCACCATGTGTGCGCTGTATTTAAAATATGGTGCACCATGGCGGTAGTCAGGGCTACTAGCATCATAGTGTTTGACGCTAGTTGGTGCTTTGCAGGATTAGCATCAAACAATTTGCTGCTAATCCTGCAAAGCACCCAGAGGCCCATTAAAACAATAGTAGCCTCCCTTTATCACCTGCTAAGAACAAGCATTAAAAATGCCGATAAAAATGACACAAATAAATCTCTTAGATTTCTTTACAGCATTATTTCAGCCCCCCCAGCACCAGAACACTGCCCTTGCATACATTATACCTGGAGCAGGCATAATGTGGTGCAAGGGGTTACGAAGTGGCACAATGTAAGCATTGCACCACTTTGTAAATATGGCACGGCGTTTTTGGCCTTCCAACACAACATTAGCATTAAACAAATGACACTAATGTGGCATTGGGATGGCGCTAGTCCCTCTTAAACCTGGGCCCAAGTTTTATCTATTCAGAAGCATGTCATCCAGCTTGAGAAGAAGAATCTCTCTCTTGAGACCAAGCTTGAGCTCGAAAATCATTCTTGGTGTTCCAATTTGCGCATTGTGGGGGTCCCAGAGGACTGTAATGGCCTGCAAATTCTGCAGTATGTTGATTTCTTTATTAAATCCCAGGTTCTTCCTGACTAGTCAGGGTACTCGTTAATCACAAGGGCCCATCGTCTACCGCCCCAACGCTCTATTTTGGTGAACTGTAGGAGGCTGGCCTGGCTTATAGTGGGTACCTTGTGGTACTTACACCTTGTGCCAGGTCCAGTTAGACCTTATTAGTAGAATAGAGGTGTTCTAGCAGCTTAGGCTGATAGGGTTAGCTATAGCAGAGCAGCTTAGGCTGAACTAGGAGACATGCAAAGCTCCTACTATACCACTTATATCATATAGCACTATATCATAAGAAAACACAATACTCAGAGTTACTAAAAATAAAGGTACTTTATTTTAGTGACAATATGCCAAAAGTATCTCAGAGGATATACTCCCTTAGGAGGTAAGTAATATACACAAAATATATGCACACAAACCAAAATAAGGTAAGTAACAGTTAGAAAAGTAGTACAAACAATGTAGAACACAAGAGAATGCAATAGGGAGAAATAGGCCTAGGGGCAACACAAACCATATACTCCAAAAGTGAAATGCGAACCACAAATGGACCCCAGGCCTAGTGTAGTGTGTAGAGGGTCGCTGGGAGTGTAAGAAAACACTAAGGGTGTCCAAGATACCCCACCCCAAGACCCTGAAAAGTAGGAGTAAATTTACCCTACTACCCCAGAAAGACAGTAAAGTTGAGATAGGGGATTCTGCAAGGACAACAACTGACTGCAAAAAACTGAAGATGGATTCCTGGACCTGGGACCTGTAAAGGAAGGGGACCAAGTCCAAGAGTCACGCAAGTGTCCGGGGGGGGGGGGGCAGAAGCCCACTAAAGCCCAGATGAAGGTGCAAAAGGGCTGCCCCCGAGTGGAAGAAGCCAAAGATTCTGCAACAAGAGAAGGTGCCAGGAACTTCTCCTTTGGTCAGAAGATGTACCATGGCGTGCTGGAGGATGCAGAGTTGTTTCTACGCAGAAAGATTGCAAACAATTCTTGCTAGCTGCGAGAGTCACAGTTGAGGATTTTGGGTGCTACCAGGGCCCAGGAAGGACCAGGAGTTCGCCCCTTGGAGGAGGAGACAGAGGGGGCACTCAGTAACACAGAGAGCCCACGCAAAAGCAGGCAGCTCCCGCAGAAGCACCTGAGCAGGCACTTAGAAGATCTGAGGAAAACGGTCAACTCAGAATCACAAAAGAGGGTCCCACAACGTCGGAGTCCAACTCAGCGAGTTGGGCAATGCAGGACGGAGTGCTGGGGATCTGGGCTAGGCTGTGCACGAAGGAAGTCTTGCAAAAGTGCACAGAAGCCCGAGCAGCTGCAGTTCACGCAGTACACAGGATTACTGTCTGGCGTGGGGAGGCAAGGACTTACCTCCACCAAATTTGGACAGAAGGGCCACTGGACTGTCAAAGACACTTGGACCCAGCTCCTATGTTCCAGGGACCACGCTCGTCAGGATGAGAGGGGACCCAGAGGACCGGTGATGCAGAAGTTTGGTGCTTGCGTTGGCAGGGGGAAGATTCCGTCGACCCACGGGAGATTTCTTCTTGGCTTCCAGTGCAGGGTGAAGGCAGACAGCCCTCAGAGCATGCACCACTAGGAAACAGTTGAGAAAGCCGTCAGGATGAGGCGCTACAGTGTTACTGGTAGTCTTCTTGCTACTTTGTTGCGGTTATGCAGGCGTCCTGGAGAAGTCAGCGGTCGATCCTTGGCAGAAGTCGAAGAGGGAAGTGCTGAGGAACTCTGGTGAGCACTTGCATTCGTTATCTGGTGAGATACCCACAGGAGAGACCCTAAATAGCCCACAGAGGAGGATTGGCTACTGAGAAAGGTAAGCACCTATCAGGAGGGGTCTCTGACGTCACCTGCTGGCACTGGCCACTCAGAGCTGTCCATTGTGCCCTCACACCTCTGCATCCAGGATGGCAGAGGTCTGGGACACACTGGAGGAGCTCTGGGCACCTCCCCTTTCCTTTGTCCAGTTTCGCGCCAGAGCAGGGCTGGGGGGATCCCTGAACCGGTGTAGACTGGCTTATGCAGAGAGGGCACCATCTGTGCCCTTCAAAGCATTTCCAGATGCCAGGAGAGGCTGCTCCTCCCAGGCCCTTCACACCTATTTCCAAAGGGAGAGGGTGTTATTCCCTCTCCCAGAGGAAATCCTTTGTTCTGCCTTCCTGGGACCAGGCTGCCCAGGCCTCAGGGGGGCAGAAACCTGTCTGAGGGGTTGGCAGCAGCAGTATCTGCAGTGGAGACTCCGGAAAGTTAGTTTGGCAGTACCGGGCTCTGTGCTGGAGACCTGGGGATGCATGGAATTATCCCCCCAATACCAGATTGGTTTTGGGGGGACAATTCCATGATCCTAGACATGTTACATGGCCATGCTCGGAGTTACCATTGTGACGCTACATATAGGTAGTGACCTATATGTAGTGCACGCGTGTAATGGTGTCCCCGCACTCACAAAGTCCGGGGAATTTGCCCTGAACAATGTGGGGGCACCTTGGCTAGTGCCAGTGTGCCCACACACTAAGTAACTTTGCACCTAACCTTCACCAAGTGAAGGTTAGACATATAGGTGACTCATAAGTTACTTATGTGCAGTGTAAAATGGCTGTGAAATAACCTGGACGCTATTTCACTCAGGCTGCAGTGGCTGTCCTGTGTAAGAATTGTCTGAGCTCCCTATGGGTGGCAAAAGAAATGCTGCAGCCCATAGGAATCTCCTGGAACCCCAATACCCTGGGTACCTAGGTACCATATACAAAGGAATTATAAGGGTGTTCCAGTGTGCCAATAAAAATTGGTAAAATTAGTCACTAGCCTGTAGTGGCAATTTTAAAAGCAGAGAGAGCATAAACACTGAATTTCTGGTTAGCAGAGCCTCAGTGATACAGTTAGGCACCACACAGGGAACACATATAGGCCACAAACTTATGAGCACTGGGGTCCTGGCTAGCAGGATCCCAGTGACACATATCAAACATACTGACAACATAGGGTTTTCACTATGAGCACTGGCCCTGGCTAGCAGGATCCCAGGGAGACAGTAAAAATACCCTGACATATACTCACAAACAGTCCAAAAGTGGGGGCAACAAGGCTAGAAAGAGGCTACCTTCCTACATGAACTGTATGGACTATCGGATCAAAGAAAAGGTATTGACAGAGGCTATTAAACGTGAACATTTGTCCGTGGCAGAGACCTCCCTATGTTGCATTTTCTCCGATATGACTGCCTCTGCACCATGCAGAAGGAAAGCCTTCTGAAGCTGATGCATTCATTTAAGGCCCAAGGCTTGCAAGCATCACTCGTGCAATAATCCAAACTAAAGGTTCTGTCTGTGGGCAATTTGATATTTTCACCCACGTAGCGGAGGCACGGCAGATCCTTTATGAGGTTTTCAATGTTCCCAGTGAGTAACTCAAGAAGGGGTAACTCAAGATGTCACCTGGAAATTTCAAGACTCATGATTATTTATGTTTATGACTTTTTACCAAACTATGGGTTAATTTGCTTGATTGAGTTACTAAATGCATATCATTTAATTGTAGATTCTGGCTGGGGGCATTTTTTGCCCTCTATCAGTAATACAGAGGCATTGAGGCTTCAGCACAAGCTTTTCGGGGTGTCTGGGCTTTTCAGTTGTCTTATGTGCAGTTTCAAGGTTTTTTTCTGCTTGGCTCAGCTCAGGGATCCATTCTGGTCATTAGGTTAAAACTCTCAGATTGCATTTACTAAAATATCTGGGGGAGGGGGATTACTGTCACCAAAGGGTGCAAATTCATGGCACCCAGTCTAAGATGTTACATTGCAGGAGTGGTAATGCGGGGAATTCTCCTTCTGCCAGGGTGGGTGTTTAAAAAAAAAAGAATTATGGTTGTTGTTTCACATTTGGGGGGTCTCCCTCATTGGGAGCATGGGTGCTTTCTTGGGGAGGTGGGGTTCACACAGTATAAAAAGAGCAGATGTAAGTACAGGTCAGTTTTACTGAGCATAGAGCAGTTCAAGGTTGCTTTGGAAAAGCAAGATGTTATTTGTAATGGGATGTAAAATTAGATGTGTTTCTTGTATTATAGATGGTATGTCAAAGTAGACGGAAATGTGTGGGAGTGTTAAGTTGGTTAGGGGCTTTCTGTTCAGATGTTATATTCTTTCAGGAAACTCATCTCAAGACCAAAAATTCATTTTCTGAAACAAAATGCAAAAAGATTTTAGCTTCTGTGGGTCTAACGGTAAGGGGGGGTGGCACTTCTTTTGGGGAAGGGGCTTGTTTGGCAGGTCTGTGAGGAGATTCGAAAACCCACAGGATTATGGTTTAAGGTCCAAGTAAACGGTGCTCTACGGAACTTAGTTAATTATTACGTTCCAGTGTCTGATGACCCAGATGCTTTGTCACAAATTTACAAGGTGTTTATGGGTGCTGTTAGGCCTTTGGTTTTGGGGGGAGAATTAAAAAAAATTCAGGATTTAGACCTGGATACCTCAAATCAGCCAAAAAAAACCAACTTAACCCAAATACAAAGAAGGTCCTAGATGCAATTAAGCATGATTTTGCCTTACTGGATCCATGGAGGTGCGATCATCCCAGTACCTTGCAATTTACTTGTTTTTCACAAAGATATCACACTGCTTCCCGCATCGATTTTTTCTGGTCTCCTGCTGTGTTGAGAGGGGTCGATTCTGACATCTGGGTACATTCTTTCTCCAACCACTCGGTTGTTTCAATTACAATAAAGGTAGAGGCATCAAGGATTGAGAGACCTAGATGACAGCTGGATCGGTCTTTGTTATCTGATGAGTATGGCTTGCCGACATGCAGCAGTTTATTCAGGACTTTTTTTCACTACATTGTGGTACTGCCCCAATGTTTTCTGTGTGGGAAGCTTTTAAAGCTGCAGCAAGGGGCCATATAATTGCTCATCAGGCTTGGCAATACAAGAATCATTAAAAAAAAATTGCCTCGCTCCAAGCAGCTGTCAATCTGTCTTATTGAGGCAATTCCAGAATTAGTGGGTCTCCTGCTACTGTTGATGGTCTTGCAAAAGCTGAGGAGAAATTGCAGGAATTTTTTACTTTAGAGGAAATTGAGAGCTCCAAGGAATACCAACAAATACTGTAGCCAATAGGATCATTTTTGGCCTGGTCCTCTCAGGTGAGGCTCAAAGCTTCTGTGGTTGGGGAACTGGTTAACTTGATTACGGGTGATATCGTTCTGGCAAAGTTCAGGTTTCTGAATTATTTTTGTAGCATCATAAAGCACTGTGTGAGTCCAACTATCAGACTGAGCAATCTCAGTTATGTGATTATTTTCAGTCAATCTGCCCTCCACAAGTGTGCAGCTTGCAGGCTGAAAAACTAATTTTCACCATATCCCTTAAGAGGTTCTTTCTGGTGTGCCAAATGGAAAGACTTGTTTAATTTTATGAAAAAGGGGGGGGGGTGAGAAAGTCCATACATTCAAGGAATCCCTGATAGTCAACTTTTTAAAGAAAGAAAAAGATCCTCGTGATGTAAATTCATATGGTCGCAGTGGCCTGCTCAATACAGATTATAAGTTACTCATGAAGATATGGGCTATTCATACTACTCTGCTTGCTCAAACTTTAATCCATAGGGGCCAGACGGGTTTTGCGGCCGGCTGGCTGATGTGTGCTAACACCGTTTGTTTTGTAAAAGCATTAGATTATTTTTCAACTAATAATACTAGTGCAAAAATATCAATGGTCAATGCGGAGGAAGCTTTTGATATAGTCAACTGCCATGTTCTCTTCTTTTCTCTTGAGAAATTTGGTTTTCATCTCCAATTTATTAGTATGCTAGCTAAATTATATTGCAGTGCCCAAGCCAAAGTCATAATTAATTTGCAGTTAGCAGGAGTAGTTGATATTAATCAGGGGACAAGGCCAGACATGCCCCCAGGACAGGATGCCCCCTTTCCCTTATTTTACTTACTTCTTTTTAGAGACCCTTTCTGTGGGGATTCAGGCCAAGTTGGCTATTGAGGCCCCTATGGCCGGTATGCCCAAATTAAAAATGTTTGCTGAAAATGTTATTCTCTATTTGAAACATGACAGGGAGAATGTACAGCGAGTATTGGGGGGATTCTCACAGTTTCAAGATATTGGGGGCTATAGAATCAACCAAAAGAAAACTGAATTGCTTCTTTTTAACACTCTCGGTTGCAGTCTTCCGCCCTCTCTACAGCAACAAGCTCTATACCAAGCCCCAATCCGCTACCTTGGGATTAATGTGACCAACAATTGTTCTCAGTTGTTTCAATTACATTTTCTCCCAATTTTTCATGAAGTAAAGGGTCTTTTGGATAGATGGGCACTTCTCCCATTGACTTTGCTAGGCAGGGTGGCTGTTATGAAAACCTCTACTCTCACGCTTTTACTGTTTTTATTCCCATTAAAATAAGTATGAGATTTTTTAGTGATCTTGACACTATGTTTAGACAATTTGTATGGAACCGTAAAACACTCAGGGTAAAGTACTCTGTGCTTCAGCTTGAGACAGCACAGGATGGATTGGCTCTTCCTCATATACTTCCTCAGACTTACTAAGAGGTAGCTCTTTTAGATATCCTGGTCAGAACCAGGCTGGGGGAACAATGCTAGACACCTTTTTTCTAGATGTAATGATGCGGCAGGCCAGTACACGGCTACCGGTTTTCATTAAGATCCCGAAATTACCAAAAAAAGACAGATATGAGCTAATACAGGGCTGGTGTAGAAGGTTGTCAATATTTCACTGCGTTAATCATATTTTAGGAGGTTTTACACTCTTGAATCTCTATCAGGCTAGGTATGCGGGCTTACACCTTTCCTCAACAGATATCAAATTTTGGTACCACTCTGGGTTTAAGGAAATAGGTCAGTTTTAATTTCATGGTAAATGTATGACCCAGCAATAGATTTGTGCAAGATATGGTGATTCATGCAAGCGATTCCTATTTAGTTCAGCAGATAGTTTATTTTTTGAGATACCATTATTTGGATCCTCACTTAGAAACTCATACTGTTTTGCGGGTGCTTCTTAAGTCTAGTCTGATGGGTATAGGAAAGTGGTATAAGCTGCTATGTATTCAAGGAATACAGGTGTGCTTGGCAGCTGCTCTAGAAAAGATTTGCATAGCCACCCAATGCCGGCTCTCTGAGGATAAATGGCAAGTGATCTCCATTGTGGGCCACAAAGCCTTAAGGGCAGAAAATTTCAAGAAAATGTCATTTTTGTCCCAGTGGATGGCATATTATACACCGCAACCCTCCACAGAATGTTTCCCTCTTTAGAGGACTGGTGCTTTCGGTCTAAGCAGGAGGGTGCTGGTACCTGGCTCCATATTTTTTATTCTTGTCCAAAAGTGGCACCCTTTTGACATAAGCGTTCTTTGGCTTTGAGTCGAGCTCCGGGAAAAGGTATAGAGTAGGAACCATTGTTGGTTCAATATGGTTTTGCTCAACAAACACAGGGCTATCAAGTGAGCAAACCAGCAGAAATATTTATGTCAATCTCACTCTCTGTGCCCTGCTCACTTATTATTCAATTCTGGTGTATAGAATGAGTTCCATCATATGAAGACTGGTTAAAAAAATGTCTAGAACATGAAGGTTTGAGGAGGCATATGCCAAAAGGGTAGACAGCCTTAAGAGATTTCGGTCATCCTGGCACTGTTTAATTATATGTAAATTGTAGGAGTGGTGCGCTCTATATTGTCCAGGTTTTTTGAGTGGTAGGCACTAGCTTATGCTTTTTAAGTCGAGCATAAGCGTTCAGCCTTGTGCATAATGTGAGTATACTTCTTATGGCTTAAGGCGATTTCGTTTGCTACTTGCAGTGTCCTTTAAAAAAATCTTGCTCACTAGTGGTCAGTTCTGCCTTTTTCACCCTCCTTTTTCTGCTTCAGAGCAGTGACCAACTGCTGTATTATTCCACTATGGTTTCTTTATCTGTTGCTGTTATTTTTTTGGTGCTCCCCTTTCACTGTGGGTGTTTTAGGCTGATAGCTACCTGGGTTTTATTGCAGCATTCCGTTACTCCCATCTCCTCCCATGTCGCTGACATTTGTTTTGGCTTTATTCCAGTGCTGTCTTCGTTTACCTCTGGCTCCTAAAAGAAGCTTATTTTTCAAAAGAAACACCCGGTCATTTAGCTCACTGTTCACAAACGCCACAATATGCCCTTTCTGATAGAATGAAGCCAAACCTAGAAGCAATGATGTGAAACTTGCTTAGCCTTGCATCGCATTTCGAGTCTCTCTCTCCAGGGCCCCTCCCTCCCAGCACCCAGGACATCGCATAGAGGGCATTGCTTATCTCCTTTATTGGGACCATAATTTTCTCAGGCTGCTCTACTCCTTGAAATGAAAGGCAAGAATGCTTGCAAGACTTTCCATTGTGTTAAAATAAAAATAAAATACTTTTCCAGCCCTATTTTCCAATTTCTGTTCAGACGTTTACACCACGCGTAGTCATCTTCTCGTCTGTGCTCGGGGGCTTGTGATTTCTGATGTCAGTAGCTGCCAGTGACCACCAAAACATAGCAGGAAAAGTCAAAATTATGAAACAGGGTTGACCAATGTATGTGGCAAGAAAAGTCCAGTTCTGAATTTACAATGCCAATAGCTCTAACTCAAGCAAATGTGAGACCAACTGCATTACAAATGCTTTTTCCTTTTGTATCTCTCCTTCGCACTCTTTGACGCTTTGAATCGGTTCGCTTTATGTCAACTGTTTTTTCATTTTCAATTTTTTGTGGCAAGAAAAGTCCAGTTAAGTATTTACAACGCGAATAGCTCTAACTCGAGGAAGCAAACACCAGATCCGTTGCACTGCAAATGATTGTTTTTTTATCCCAGCACACCAGCACTTTATTATTGCTCTCTCTAACATTCGTACATCTTTCCATAGGCCCTCGCTCACTTTAGCACCTTTTCCCTTTCATTCAATTAAATTCTGGGATTTTAGAGTTCATTATCTGAGGCTCTCAGATTTTTGCCAATGTGTTCATGATTTTTGCTGCAAGATGTATTTTTTTTTAATTGTCAAATTATGTTGCACTGATGAAGCGTGTCAAAAGTTTGACCCCCGTTTCGGGATTTCTTTCTAAGCTATTTGTATTTTGTGTACTGTAAATTGTATCATATCTGCTCAATAAAAATATATATTAAAAAAAAGGCACAGGGAAGGCCACCCACACTTTGACTACTGCTGCAAACATTATTTTTTCTAACGAAGGACAGTTTCGACAAACTTTTCGCCAGCACTTGAACATTGATGCCTTATATTGCACTGGTACTAAGAAACTTTAATCTTATTATATCAGATATTTAATCACTCATTTATCTGGATCAAAATTGTATGGCACAGTCGCACTCCTGATATTTGGTAAAAAGTGAACAAAGTTAGCGAAAGAGAGTGAAAGTCTATGAAAGTTGCCGATAGAGAATGAAAGTTGCTGGAAGTTGTCAAAAATTTGGTGAAAGTTCAAGCTTTTGGGTACATTGGCTTAATATTGCAGACTCGGCTGTTATCTATAGGGTGTGTTGCTGAAGGAGCACCGATTTTTTACACTGCGCCAAAATGTTGTGTCAGTGGGTCGTTTAAGAAGGGGTGTTCCTTCCCATAGTAGCAAACACTACGCCCTCGAAGGAAGCAGGGCTCAGGGAGGGAAGAGATCAAAAGACCATTTCAGAAGGGGAATTCCTGGCCACACTAGCACACACTATGGCCCATATTTATACTTTTTTATCGCCGCATTCGCGCCGCTTATTGACGCAAAATCGGCGCAAACTTACAAAATACAATTGTATTTTGTAAATTTGCGCCACTTTTGCGGCAAAAAATGACGCAAATGCGGTGCTAAAAAAGTATAAATATGGGTATAGCTCTCGAAGAAGGTCTCAGGAAAGAGGTCAGTAGGCCATTTAACAAGAGATGTTCTTGCCCACACTAGCACACAACACCCTCAAAGTAGGGCTCAAGGAAGAAGTCATAAGGCCATTTAAGAAGGGGAGGTCTGGCCCACACGAGCACACACTACACGCCCTCGAAGTAGGACTCAGGGAAGAGGTCAGAAGGTCATTCAAGAAGACCACACAAACACACACTACATTCCCTGGAAACAGGGCTTAGAGAAGAGGTCAGTAGGTCATTTAAGAATAGGTGTTCTTGTCCACACTCCCACACTCTACACCCTCAAAGTAGGGGCCACCGAAGAACTTAGAAGGCCATTTAAGAAAGGGGCGCTCCTGGTCCACATTAGAATACACTATGCACTGGAAGCAGAGCTCAGGTAGGGAAAACATCAGAAGGACACTTAAGAAGGGGGGGGGGTGGCTCACACTAGCACACACTACATGCCTTCGAAGCAGGGCTCAGAGAAGAGACGAACAATATATATTTATTAATTGTATAGTAACTTAAAACCATTATAAGTAGATCAAAACACATTATAGATCAAAAGAAAGAATCCCACAGCACTTCAGTTTTAAAATATAACAGCAAATAGTTCAATATTAGTTCTTGTTACAAAGAAATAACAATAATATAATAGCGAGTTAATATTCTAGAAATCGAGAATAATTCTTACACTACATAGCGGTGGAAAAAGAAAGAAAAAAATGCAGCAGTTAAAATTACGAATCCTCCCATTTAAAACTCCAATTGACTGATATCAATAAGAAAGAGTGAGGGCAAAAGATATGATAAGCTGGTTTGAAATCTAGGCCCAGATTTAAAAGGGCCTAGTGCCATTCTAACGACACATTAGCGTCATTTTTTCAAGCTAATGTGGCGTTAGATGGCCAAAAACGCTGCGCCATATTTACACAGTGGTGCTTGCATTGCGCCACTTTGGAACCCCTTTTGCTACAATATGCCTGTGCCAGGCATAATGTATGCAAAGGGGACGTTCCCTCGTTCGGCGGGCCAAAAAAATGGCGCAAAGAAATCTAAAATATTTATTTGCGTCATTTTTTTCGGTACTTTTAAAACCTGCTCAGAGCAGGTCTTAAAAAGGAGGCTCCCATTGGTTACAATGGGCATCTGGGTGCTTTGTAGGATTGGCGTCAACATTTTTTACGCTAATCTTGCAAAGTGCCGAACTAGCATAAAAAATTCTGACATTAGTTCCCTAACTACAGCCATGGTGCGCCGTATATTAAATATGGCGCACACAAGGTGGCACTAGGGGGGGCGCTAAGGGGTGCAAGAAAAGTGCTAGGTGCAGCGCCACTTTTCATAAATATTCCCCTAGTGTGTCAACTGCAAAGTCGCCATGCTGCCGATCCAATCACTGTAGTGCCCCATTCAGGAAGTTTATGTCAGTAGAGTCTAACAAAGGAAGGCGCTAAAGGCGTACTTGTTCGATCATCAAATAAAGTAATAACCGTAGGATACTTCTGAGCAATGTATACAAACTAATTAAATGTTTAAAGTGCCAATTGCAAGACTACCTACTTTACGATGCCTTTTCACTAAAGTGCAACGTGCAAGGGAATCTTACCAGCCATATGGAATTTAAATATTGTTACAATATACATGGAGTTCCTTTCACTAAAGTGCAACGTGCAAGGGAATCTGTCCACTCATATAGGGTTCAATATTATTGCAATGTTGGGGTATTGTTAGTAAGTGTCGAATGTAGCAATGTAGAATGTAGTGGTCGAATGTGGGAGTGTAGAATATAGAGGTATAAGGTAGAATGTAGGGAGTGGCAGTTAGGATCAGGCAGTTGATGAGACGGTGTTGTTCATCTTGTACTGTGTTACTGGAATAAATATGTGGTATTACTGCCTCTCACTGAGTCCATAATTCAACATTGGCGACGAGCGGGTAAATCGGAAGAAGGAAGAATTGGAAGAAGGAGAACAACGCCATACCTTTATTTAACTGCGTGTAATACAAGTTGCGGTGAGGTAACTGCTCTTCTGATCCTGGTTCCTGCACTCTGTGCTGCAGCTTCATGTTTAGATCTTGGTCCGGGTAGCCACGCTGTAGCTTTGTGCAGTATCGGGGAACAAACTACTTCAGGAGTCCTTTGCGTGAGCTTGTACGATTTACCCGCTCGTCACCAATGTTGAATTATGGACGCAGTGAGAGGCAGTCTACGATGATACGCACACCCTTGTTATTTAACTACTAAATATTGGTGATTCACACACCTTACATTGACAAAGCGATCATTACATATTGACGATGCGGGTGAAGATGATCCATTCTTCTTATTTTTCACAACATTATTTGAAAAAAATACTGATTTTAATAGGTTACTTTATTTTTTTTCTATTTCCTTTATGTATATTATTCAAAATGTGTGCTGGTATAATAAGTATTTACTAATTATTTACGATGAAATCAACTCATCGACCACCATTTTTGCTCTCTGAACCAGGGCAACCACCTATAAAATGGGAACTATGGATTGATTTATTTGAGGCGTATGTAGAGGTTTTAGAAGAACAAGAATGTTCTCTGGAAAGGTATTTAGCCTTATTAAAGCACAGGCTAGGTGCTATTGGCCTTGGGGAGTTTAAAAATGTACCTGCAATTGAAAATTCTGAAAATGGTAATGTTTATCACCTTGCAAAAAAACAATTGCATGAACGTTATGGCAGGAAAATAAATGTTGTTTTAGAAAGATTTAAGTTTTATTCCAGATCTCAGCAAGATGAGGAATCTATTGACCAATTATGGCAGCTTTAAGAGGTTTGGCAGTCACTTGTCAATTTGAACAAATGTCATATGATCAAGTGTTGAGGGACTAGTTGCTAATGAAGGCTAAATCTCGTAAAATTCAGGAAAAACTTTGGTCTTGCGGTGGTGAATTATCATTAAAGAATGCTATTGAAGTAGTTGGAAGCATTGAAGTTTCTGAGAAGTGTATTCAGACTGTGAGGAGAGATATTCAGGACCAGACCTTGGGTCGGTAAATGCCACTTCCATAAAAAAGAATGTTAAGGAGAAGAAAATATAAATGAAGAAAGGGTTTACACAATCCTGTTATTGATGTGGGGCTAATAACCATTTGGCGAATTGTAAGAAGTGTCCTGCTATAGGCAAAGTTTGTAGTTCTTGTAAAAATATTGCTCACTTCAGCAAGGTTTGTAAGGGCAATAAAATGAATATAAGCTATGTGTCAGGTTATGAGAATTGTGAAGAGGAAATGTTACAGGATGTTGTGTTGAGTGTGTTAAGAGATGACTGTCGTATGTCTGATAACCCGTTCAGCTTGCCGTCTTGCAGTTGGGTTCCTGGGCTTGGTTTACTATTATGTCTAAGGAGAGCTTTAGCAAGTTGGGGCATACAAGGACTTTAATTCCATCGGGTGTGAATCCTGGCAGTTACACTGGGCACAAAATACCCATTGTTGGTTATGCACTTGTCAAAATAAGTTTTGGGAACAAGCATTGCAAGGGTAAGCTCTATGTAGCTGAAAAGGGACAATTTAATCTAGGTTGGCCACATATTAGGGAACTTGGGGTAAAACTTGATCCTGCAATAGATCCACCAGTGTATGTGGTTCTTGAGTTGTTTGATGTTAATTTGGAGTATGATGAGCTTGACAAGAAATATCCTGGTGCATTCTCTAAATCTTTAGGTAAATTAAAGGAGTTTAAGCATAAGATTGTGTTGCTTGAAAATACATATTCTGTTAGACACAAAGGCCCTCATTATGGCATTGGCGGTATATCCCACTTACCGCCATGCTGACTGCCGCCAACATACCGCCACCGCAGCGGATTACCGCCATCCATATTATGACCTACACATAGCAATCCGTCACTATACAGCCACACACACAAGTGTGCCAGCCCAAGGGTCAGTGATAAAGTGGCGGTAGCAAAACACACACCGTTACGCCAACAGAACTACGCCCACAGCATTATGACCCACAAATCACCATGGCGGACATTCAACGGCGCTAAACCATTGGCGGTACATACCGCCACGCTCAAAATACACACAACCTAACAAAACTACACCACATTGGACAATTCAAACTATACACACCTGGCACACATACAAACACCACACCCACACGCCCACACACCACTATAAAACGCAACACCCACATTACCCACAACCCTTTAACAAGTGCCACAAGAGAGATAGCAAAACCACAGACAAGACCACAGACACACACCACCATCACCTATACACCACACCCTACATCACACACCCCAACACATCACCCCACACACCCTCACCCACACCACTCACAATACACACATGGCACCGCAATGACACCCCAGGTTCTCTGAGGAGGAGCTAAGGGTCATGGTGGAGGAAATCATCCGGGTAGAGCCACAACTATTCGGATCACAGGTGCAGCAGACGTCCATTGCTACGAAGATGGAGATATGGCGGAGAATCGTGGACAGAGTCAATGCTGTGGGACATCACCCCGGAAAAGGGATGACATCAGGAAGAGGTGGAACGACCTACGGGGGAAGGTACATTCCACAGCCGCAAGACACCAAATATCTGTACAGAGGACTGGTGGTGGACCTCCACCTCCTACCCCACAACTAACAACATGGGAGGAGCAAGTCTTGGCAATCATGCATCCTGAGGGCCTGGCAGGAGTAGGAGGAGGACTGGACTCTGGTAAGTCAAATCTCTATTACTATCACCCTCCCCCCCACCTGCATGCCATCACATACCCCCACCCCTACCCTCACTCCCATCACTTCACCACCTCCCACATACCCCACCATCACAACCCACTCATCCCAATACCAAGCCCTGCATGCAACACAAATGCATGGACACCCCTCACAGACCTGCATGGACACCCATCACTACAGCATGCACATTAGAGAGAATCACCTAGCTCACAAAATCACTACTCACACAAGGCAAAGCTGTCAGGGCAATAACAACCATACAGGGCAACACACCCATGCACAAGATGACACACACAGAAACAATAACACTGCATTTACATCCCCACAGGTCCCCCACCCAATGTCACCCGAGAGGAGGTGCCAGCAACTTGCAGTCCACCCCCAGAAGAGGCCCACGGTGATGACAGCAGCTCTGGACCCCTGGATCTGGATGACCAACCTGGTCCATCAGGGATCTCTGGACAGTCGGTTACCCAGGCCCAGCCCCATACCACCACAGAGCCTCCCCTCTCAAGAAAAGCCAGCACAGTACCCACCCAGCAGGCCCATACCGCTGTCCCCAACCAGGAAACGTCAATCAGCAGTGTGTCCATCACTACAGGGACCCCAGGCCACCCAACAAACATAGGACGATCAGGGACCTGGGGTCAGTGGCAGTGGGCACACGGTTCAGGGGATAGAGGCACAGGACAACAGGGAAGCTGGGAGGACTGCTGTGCGACAGGGGGAGGACAGGCCCAGGGAACCGACTCTCCAGGTGGCACTCACCAACATCCTGGGAGCATGCCACCATTCCCAGGAGATGATGGGCCAGATACTGGAAAAGTTGCAGGAGACCCAGCCGCTGCAGGATGGACAGTACCTGGGGATCAGGGAGGACTTGAAGTCCATTAACACCACCCTAGTCTGCATTGCAGGGGTGCTGGCAGACATGGCCAACACCATGAAGGAGGCAATGGCACACCACCGGGCCCCTGACACTAGCCAAACCGATGAACAGCCTTCCACCTCTGCTGCCGCTAGTGGACAGGAGGCCCCGCCACATGAGCAACAGGCCACTAGCACCCCACCCCCTGCAGAAGGAGAACCACTCCGCAAACGGTCCCTGCGATCCAGGCAGAAGCCAGAGAACATTGCTAAGACTCCCGCCAGGAAATTAGACTCTCCTGAATGTCACCCTTGTGTCTTACTCTGTCACACTGTCCACCTTGAACTGCCATTGCTCCCCTTCCTATGCCCCCTTGGACAATGCACCTGTGATTCAAATAGACTGGACTCTATCCTGGACTTTCCTCCATCATCACCCCAGGCCATTGCACATCCCCCTCTACTTATTGGCACTTAAATAAACACCATTTGAATAAATACAAGTATGGAGTCTGTCAAATCATTTAACAATGTATTAGTTTAACAAGCTTTAAACACTGCAATATAACTGTACAGTAATGTATGCATAAGAATGACCTGTAGTTGGCTGCAGTCAACACACCAGAAGCGATAGTGGGATACAAATATCTGAAAATAGAGATGCCAAAGGGTACAGTAAGTGGCCATAGAAGTGGGAAAATCAGCCTGCCAGTGACAATGTCAAATACAAAACTGTCTATGTAAAGTGTAATTACAGTGTCTTACCTGTGTGTCATTGGAAGTACTGTGTTATTATAGCACTTCTGTTGTCCTCATCCTCATTCTCTGCCTCCTTATCTTCACTGTCCACAGGGTCCACTGCTGCCACACGCCCATCTCCAGCCTCATCCTCCTGCAGAAAAGGCACATGGCGACGTGAGGCAAGGTTGTGCAACATACAGCATGCCACAATGATCTGGCACACCTTCTTGGGTGAGAAGTACAGGTGTCCACCTGTTAGATGGAGGCAACGAAATCTGGCCTTCAGGAGGCCAAATGTCCTTTCGATTATTCTTCTTGTTTGTCCATGTGCCTCATTGTAACGTTCTTCTGCCCTTGTCTTGGGATTCCTCACAGGGGTCAGTAGCCATGAGACGTTAGGGTAACCAGAGTCACCTGAAAATATCGAGGGACAACTGTTAGACACACACTAACCATTAGGGCCCACACCATACCCATACTCCAACAACCCCTAGGTGGGAACTAGGACTCACCTATTAGCCACACCCGGTGCCTCTGGAGTTGAGCCATCACATATGGGATGCTGCTATTCCTCAGGATAAAGGCACCATGCACAAACCCAGGATACTTTGCATTGACATGGGAGATGTACTGGTCTGCCAGGCACATTCAGGGAGTGAAATCTCTTTCGATTTCTGAACACCTGTTCATTTCTCCAGGGGGGGGGGGCAAATGCAATATGTGTACCATCAATAGCCCCAATAATGTTGGGTATATGTCTCATAGCATAGAAATCAGCTTTCACTGTGGCCAAATCCTCCACCTGGGGGGAAATGATGTAGCTGCACATGTGTTTAATTAGGGCAGACAGTACTCTGGTCAGCACTGTTGAGAACATTAGCTGAGACATTCCTGCTGCCAAGCCCACTTTCACTTGGAAGGATCCACTTGCCAGGAAATGGTGCACATATAGGACTTGCACAAGAGGGGGGATCGCGGCGGGCTGACAGATAGCAGATATCAGGTCAGGTTCCAATTGGCACACAGCACTGTGGTTGTGGCCCTGTCCAGCCTATAGGTGAGAATAATCTGCCTGTCCTCCATTGCTGCCAAGTCCACCAGGGGCCTGTACACGGGGGGATGTCTCCATCTCCTATTCATCCGCAGCGGTTGCAATCTAGGGGGCAAACGTGAGTAGCTGGTCAGTATTCCATATTTCCAAACACTACACTGCATTGCATGTTGTGACTGTAACACAATATTGTTGCATAGGCCCAAATAGTGCCTATGTGTACTGTGAAGCAGTTAGGTGCCATAACCTGCCCCTCCCCCTCAAATGGCATCCACCTGTCCTGTATGAAGGGACAGGTGGAAATGAGGTAATTCCGCTGACGTTGTGCGCCGTTGCGGGAGGCGGTCGAAAACCGCTGTGCAAATCCTCATTGGATCCCATTGGGCCCTATGGGTTACAGTGGCCAATGGTGATGTACGCCGGCAGTGACGGTATTCACCGCTACGGATGTGACCGCCATTTTCTATTTGTTCACCCACTTGCTACCTGACCTTCAACAGGAGAGGACCTACACTGTAAGTGCTGCTGTGACCTGTGTCTGGAACCGACCATGGCTCGTGTCACTGGGGAAAGGGGCCCTGCCTTCATCGCTGCAGAGTTGGAGAGACTGGTGGATGGGGTCCTACCCCAGTACCGAATGCTGTATGGGGCTCCAGACCAACAGGTGAGTAAACTGTGAGCACGATGAATGTGGCATGAATGCATGGGGTGCTGTGTGTGAGGGCCTCATGTGGGGGATGTTGGGGTAAGGGCCCTGGGCATGTATGGTGGGCAATGTCTGTGCGTAAGGGGATGTGAGGGCTATGGTGGGCCATGAGTGTAACAGGCAGGACGGTCTGACTGATACCTTTTCCTATGTGTATTTTTCTGCAGGTCAGCGCCCATCAAAAAAAGGGTATATGGCGTGCCATCGCCAAGGACATGTGGACCCTGGGGGTCTACGGCAGGCGGAGCACCCACTGTCGCAAACGGTGGGAGGACCTGAGATGCTAGGCACGGAAGATGACAGAGGCATAGCTGGGGATGTCCTCCCAACAAGGAAGGGGTGCCCGTCGAACCCTGGCCCCGCTGATGGCCCGCATACTGGCAATGGCCTATCCGGAGCTGGATGGGCGGTTGGGGGCATCACAGCAGCCACAAGTGGGTGAGTACAGTGCCCCAATATACTACTTGGGCGTGGTGGGGTGGCATCCCGGTGGGGGATGAGGGCCTGTGGGTGCCCCTAGGCCAGGGCGGCCAGTGCAGGGTAGGGCCCAGGTTGGGCAGCGTCTGATGTCAACATCCTCCAAACAAGCTAGTATGCCTCCACTACTGGGCAGGGGTCTGTGGGTCTCAGGTATGCTGCAATTGGTGTTAGGCATCCCTGTCCATGGGCTGGTGACTAGCATTGTGACTGGTAGTGCATTACCTAGTGCGCAGGGCTTCTCCCTGTGTGTGAGTGTGTTGTGTACGCCAACGGTAAGGTTGTTGCCGCCATTGACCAAGGGTATCCTTTGTCTCGCCCCCCCCCCCCTTTTTGTTTTGTCATCCTGTTCTTATGTGCGTTAGCATCATCTGGCAGAGGAGCAGAGGTGCCGGCGACGGGGAGAGCTGCATCCCACAGGGCCCAGGAGGCCGAATCCACCAAGGGTGAGGGCACCAGTGGGACGAAGGGAAAGGGGAGCACCACGGCGGAGACTGGAGGGGACAGTTCTGACAGTGATACCTCCTTCGATGGAAGCTCCCTGGTGGTGGCGGACACCTCTGTGCCCACCCCAACTACAGGTACAGCCGCCACCCCCATACCAGCACCGCCCTCCCAGCAGCCCCTCAGTGTGTTTCCCGTGCACGCTCACCCAGGAGGGTGGGCATCTCCTTCGCCCCAGGCACCTCAGGCCCTGCCCCAGTTAGCCTTGCTGCCCTGAGTGAGGAGGCTATTGACCGCCTGTGATCCATCTCTATTGGGAAGTCAACCATTGTGAATGCCATCCAGGGGCTGGCAGCCCATTTTCAACAAACAAATGCATTCCTGGTGGGCATTCACTATGGCATGGCGGCCCAACAGAGATCAATCCAGGCTCTGGCCTCCTTCCTGATGGCAGCCATTGTCCCTGTTTCTAGCCTCCCCCCTCCAACCTCCTCTGCCCAATCCCATTCCCCTCAACCCCAGCCTATCCCAAGCACACAGGCAGACCAGCATGCACCCAGGACAACACACAGGAGTGGTTCAGGCAAACACAAGCAGCACACATCATTACACAGGCACT